>NW_027553037.1:0-48027 GCF_045843805.1 Urocitellus parryii
ATTTTGGAAGCTTGGCAACCCCTTCCAATGAATGTGATTCTCGTCAGTCTCTGCTTGGGCTACTTCAATAGGACACAAAGCATAGCGATAGAACTTGGAACTACATTATTGTGCCAAGTTTCAAAGAGCTAGCCACAAACCGTGTTTGATTTAGAGTTCCAAATACATGTATCCATATAGGAGAAAACAGAGTGAAACCTAAACATGAAAACGGTTACTGCAAAGGAAAGGTTTAACCTAGAAGAACGAAATTTGGTGAGCCAAGTGGGATTGGTGTACTGATCATTACATGCCAGTACCATCAAGATTGGGTGAAAATATGTTTGCTGAGATTTCAGGAAACTCGCAGTTTTTTGGAAGCTTGGAAACCCCTTTCAATTAATGTGATTCTCGACAGTCTGTGCTTGGGGCTGCTTCCATAGGACACGAACCATAGCAATAAAACTTGGAACTACATTATTGTGCCAAGTTTCAAAGAGCTAACACAAACCGTGTTTGATTTAGAGTTCCACCTACATGTATCCATACAGGAGAAAACAGAGTGAAACCTAAACATGAAAACGGTTACTGCAAAGGAACGGTTTAACCTAGAAGAATGAAATTTGGTGAGCCAAGTGGGATTGGTGTACTGATCATTACCTGCCAGTATCTTCAAATTTGGTGAAAAAATGTTTGCTGAGAATTCAGGAAATTCGTAGTATTTTGGAACCTTGGCAACCCCTTTCAATGAATTTGATTCTCGTCAGTTTCTGCTTGGGGCTACTTCAATAGGACACAAACCATAGCGATAGAACTTGGAACTACATTATTGTGCCAAGTTTCAAAGAGCTAGCACAAACCGTGTTTGATTTAGAGTTCCAACTACATGTATCCATATAGGAGAAAACAGAGTGAAACCTAAACATGAAACGGTTACTGCAAAGGAACGGTTTAACCTAGAAGAACGAAATTTGGTGAGCCAAGTGGGATTGGTGTGCTGATCATTACATGCCAGTACCATCAAGATTGGGTGAAAATATGTTTGCTGAGATTTCAGAAAATTCGCAGTTTTTTGGAAGCTAGGAAACCCCTTTCAATGAATGTGATTCTCGTCAGTCTCTGCTTGGGGCTGCTTCCATAGGACACAAACCATAGCGATAAAACTTGGAACAACATTATTGTTCCAAGTTTCAAAGAGCTAACACAAACCGTGTTTGATTTAGAGTTCCAACTACATGTATCCATACAGGAGAAAACAGAGTGAAAACTAAACATGAAAACGGTTACTGCAAAGGAAACGGTTTAACCTAGAAGAATGAAATTTGGTGAGCCAAGTGGGATTGGTGTACTGATCATTACCTGCCAGTACAATCAAGATTGGGTGAAAAAATGTTTGCTGAGATTTCAGAAAATTCGTAGTATTTTGGAAGCTTGGCAACCCCTTTCAATGAATGTGATTCTCCTCAGTCTCTGCTTGGGGCTACTTCCAATAGAACACAAACCATAGTGATAGAACTTGGAACTACATTATTGTGCCAAGTTTCAAAGAGCTAGCACAAACCGTGTTTGATTTAGAGTCCAACTACATGTATCCATATAGGAGAAAACAGAGTGAAACCTAAACATGAAAACGGTTACTGCAAAGGAACGGTTTAACCTAGAAGAACGAAATTTGGTGAGCCAAGTGGGATTGGTGTACTGATCATTACCTGCAACTATCATCAAGATTGGGTGAAAAAAATGTTTGCTGAGATTTCAGGAAACTCGTAGTTTTTTGGAAGCTTGGCAACCCCTTCCAATGAATGTGATTCTCGTCAGTCTCTGCTTGGGGCTACTTACATAGGACACAAACCATAGCGATAGAACTTGGAACTACATTATTGTGCCAAGTTTCAAAGAGCTAGCACAAACCGTGTTTGATTTAGAGTTCCAACAACATGTGTCCATATAGGAGAAAACAGAGTGAAACCTAAACATGAAAACGGTTACTGCAAAGGAACGGTTTAACGTAGAAGAACGAAATTTGGTGTTCCAAGTGGGACTGGTGTACTGATCATGACCTGCAAGTATCTTCAAGATTGGGTGAAAAAAATGTTTGCTGAGATTTCAGGAAACTCGTAGTTTTTTGGAAGCTTGGCAACCCCTTCCAATGAATGTGATTCTCGTCAGTCTCTGCTTGAGGCTACTTCAATAGGACACAAACCATAGCGATAGAACTTGGAACTACATTATTGTGCCAAGTTTCAAAGAGCTAGCACAAACCGTGTTTGATTTAGAGTTCCAACTACATGTATCCATATAGGAGAAAACAGAGTGAAACCTAAACATGAAAATGGTTACTGCAAAGGAACGGTTTAACCTAGAAGAACGAAATTTGGTGAGCCAAGTGGGACTGGTGTACTGATCATTACCTGCCAGTACCATCAAGATTGGGTGAAAATATGTTTGCTGAGATTTCAGGAAATTCGCAGTTTTTTGGAAGCTTGGCAACCCCTTTCAATGAATGTGATTCTCGTCTGTCTCTGCTTTGGGCTGCTTCTATAGGACACAAACCATAGCGATAAAACTTGGAACTACATTATTGTGCCAAGTTTCAAAGAGCTAGCACAAAACCGTGTTTGATTTAGAGTTCCAAATACATGTATCCATATAGGAGAAAACAGAGTGAAACCTAAACATGAAAACGGTTACTTGAAAGGAAAGGTTTAAACTAGAAGAACGAAATTTGGTGAGCCAAGTGGGACTGGTGTACTGATCCTTACCTGCAAGTATCATCAAGATTGGGTTAAAAAAAAATGTTTGCTGAGATTTCAGGAAACTCGTAGTTTTTTGGAAGCTTCGCAACCCCTTCCAATGAATGTGATTCTCGTCTGTCTCTGCTTGTTGCTTCTTCAATAGGACACAAACCGTAGCGATAGAACTTGGAACTACATTATTGTGCCAAGTTTCAAAGAGCTAGCACAAACTGTGTTTGATTTAGAGTTCCAACTACATGTATCCATATAGGAGAAAACAGAGTGAAACCTAAACATGAAAACGGTTACTGCAAAGGAACGGTTTAACCTAGAAGAACGAAATTTGGTGAGCCAAGTGGGACTTGTGTACTGATCATTACCTGCAAGTATCTTCAAGTTTGGGTGAAAAAATGTTTGCTGAGATTTCAGGAAACTCGTAGATTTTGGAAGCTTGGCAACCCCTTCCAATGAATGTGATTCTCGTCAGTCTCTGCTTGGGGCTACTTCAATAGGACACAAACCATAGCGATAGAACTTGGAACTACATTATTGTGCCAAGTTTCAAAGAGCTAGCACAAACCGTGTTTGATTTAGAGTTCCAAATACATGTATCCATATAGGAGAAAACAGAGTGAAACCTAAACATGAAAACGGTTACTGCAAAGGAAAGGTTTAACCTAGAAGAACGAAATTTGGTGAGCCAAGTGGGATTGGTGTACTGATCATTACATGCCAGTACCATCAAGATTGGGTGAAAATATGTTTGCTGAGATTTCAGGAAACTCGCAGTTTTTTGGAAGCTTGGAAACCCCTTTCAATGAATGTGATTCTCGACAGTCTGTGCTTGGGGCTGCTTCCATAGGACACGAACCATAGCAATAAAACTTGGAACTACATTATTGTGCCAAGTTTCAAAGAGCTAACACAAACCGTGTTTGATTTAGAGTTCCACCTACATGTATCCATACAGGAGAAAACAGAGTGAAACCTAAACATGAAAACGGTTACTGCAAAGGAACGGTTTAACCTAGAAGAATGAAATTTGGTGAGCCAAGTGGGATTGGTGTACTGATCATTACCTGCCAGTATCTTCAAATTTGGGTGAAAAAATGTTTGCTGAGATTTCAGGAAATTCGTAGTATTTTGGAACCTTGGCAACCCCTTTCAATGAATTTGATTCTCGTCAGTCTCTGCTTGGGGCTACTTCAATAGGACACAAACCATAGCGATAGAACTTGGAACTACATTATTGTGCCAAGTTTCAAAGAGCTAGCACAAACCGTGTTTGATTTAGAGTTCCAACTACATGTATCCATATAGGAGAAAACAGAGTGAAACCTAAACATGAAACGGTTACTGCAAAGGAACGTTTAACCTAGAAGAACGAAATTTGGTGAGCCAAGTGGGATTGGTGTGCTGATCATTACATGCCAGTACCATCAAGATTGGGTGAAAATATGTTTGCTGAGATTTCAGAAAATTCGCAGTTTTTGGAAGCTAGGAAACCCCTTTCAATGAATGTGATTCTCGTCAGTCTCTGCTTGGGGCTGCTTCCATAGGACACAAACCATAGCGATAAAACTTGGAAACACATTATTGTTCCAAGTTTCAAAGAGCTAACACAAACCGTGTTTGATTTAGAGTTCCAACTACATGTATCCATACAGGAGAAAACAGAGTGAAAACTAAACATGAAAACGGTTACTGCAAAGGAACGGTTTAACCTAGAAGAATGAAATTTGGTGAGCCAAGTGGGATTGGTGTACTGATCATTACCTGCCAGTACCATCAAGATTGGGTGAAAAAATGTTTGCTGAGATTTCAGAAAATTCGTAGTATTTTGGAAGCTTGGCAACCCCTTTCAATGAATGTGATTCTCCTCAGTCTCTGCTTGGGGCTACTTCAATAGAACACAAACCATAGTGATAGAACTTGGAACTACATTATTGTGCCAAGTTTCAAAGAGCTAGCACAAACCGTGTTTGATTTAGAGTTCCAACTACATGTATCCATATAGGAGAAAACAGAGTGAAACCTAAACATGAAAACGGTTACTGCAAAGGAACGGTTTAACCTAGAAGAACGAAATTTGGTGAGCCAAGTGGGATTGGTGTACTGATCATTACCTGCAACTATCATCAAGATTGGGTGAAAAAAATGTTTGCTGAGATTTCAGGAAACTCGTAGTTTTTTGGAAGGTTGGCAACCCCTTCCAATGAATGTGATTCTCGTCAGTCTCTGCTTGGGGCTACTTACATAGGACACAAACCATAGCGATAGAACTTGGAACTACATTATTGTGCCAAGTTTCAAAGAGCTAGCACAAACCGTGTTTGATTTAGAGTTATAACAACATGTGTCCATATAGGAGAAAACAGAGTGAAACCTAAACATGAAAACGGTTACTGCAAAGGAACGGTTTAACGTAGAAGAACGAAATTTGGTGTTCCAAGTGGGACTGGTGTACTGATCATGACCTGCAAGTATCTTCAAGATTGGGTGAAAAAAATGTTTGCTGAGATTTCAGGAAACTCGTAGTTTTTTGGAAGCTTGGCAACCCCTTCCAATGAATGTGATTCTCGTCAGTCTCTGCTTGGGGCTACTTCAATAGGACACAAACCATAGCGATAGAACTTGGAACTACATTATTGTGCCAAGTTTCAAAGAGCTAGCACAAACCGTGTTTGATTTAGAGTTCCAACTACATGTATCCATATAGGAGAAAACAGAGTGAAACCTAAACATGAAAATGGTTACTGCAAAGGAACGTTTAAACCTAGAAGAACGAAATTTGGTGAGCCAAGTGGGACTGGTGTACTGATCATTACCTGCCAGTACCATCAAGATTGGGTGAAAATATGTTTGCTGAGATTTCAGGAAATTCGCAGTTTTTTGGAAGCTTGGCAACCCCTTCCAATGAATGTGATTCTCGTCAGTCTCTGCTTGGGGCTACTTTAATAGGACACAAACCATAGCGATAAAACTGGAACTACATTATTGTGCCAAGTTTCAAAGAGCTAGCACAAACCGTGTTTGATTTAGAGTTCCAACTACATGTATCCATATAGGAGAAAACAGAGTGAAACCTAAACATGAAAACAGTTACTTGAAAGGAAAGGTTTAAACTAGAAGAACGAAATTTGGTGAGCCAAGAGGGACTGGTGTGCTGATCATTACCTGCAAGTATCATCAAAATTGGGTGAAAAAATGTTGCTGAGATTTCAGGAAACTCGTAGTTTTTTGGAAGCTTGGCAACCCCTTTCAATGAATGTGGTTCTCGTCAGTCTCTGCTTGGGGCTGTTTCCATAGGACACAAACCATAGCGATAAAACTTGGAACTACATTATTGTGCCAAGTTTCAAAGAGCTAGCACAAACCGTGTTTGATTTAGAGTTCCAACTACATGTATCCATATAGGAGAAAACAGAGTGAAACCTAAACATGAAAACGGTTACTGCAAAGGAAACGGTTTAACCTAGAAGAATGAAATTTGGTGAGCCAAGTGGGATTGGTGTACTGATCATTACCTGCCAGTACCATCAAGATTGGGTTAAAAAAATGTTTGCTGAGATTTCAGAAAATTCGTAGTATTTTGGAAGCTTGGCAACCCCTTTCAATCAATGTGATTCTCCTCAGTCTCTGCTTGGGGCTACTTCAATAGAACACAAACCATAGTGATAGAACTTGGAACTACATTATTGTGCCAAGTTTCAAAGAGCTAGCACAAACCGTGTTTGATTTAGAGTTCCAACTACATGTATCCATATAGGAGAAAACAGAGTGAACCTAAACATGAAAACGGTTACTGCAAAGGAACGGTTTAACCTAGAAGAACGAAATTTGGTGAGCCAAGTGGGATTGGTGTACTGATCATTACCTGCAACTATCATCAAGATTGGGTGAAAAAAATGTTTGCTGAGATTTCAGGAAACTCGTAGTTTTTTGGAAGCTTGGCAACCCCTTCCAATGAATGTGATTCTCGTCAGTCTCTGCTTGGGGCTACTTACATAGGACACAAACCATAGCGATAGAACTTGGAACTACATTATTGTGCCAAGTTTCAAAGAGCTAGCACAAAGCGTGTTTGATTTAGAGTTCCAACAACATGTATCCTTATAGGAGAAAACAGAGTGAAACCTAAACATGAAAACGGTTACTGCAAAGGAACGTTTTAACCTAGAAGAACGAAATTTGGTGAGCCAAGTGGGACTGGTGTACTGATCATTACCTGCAAGTATCTTCAAGATTGGGTGAAAAAATGTTTGCTGAGATTTCAGGAAACTCGTAGTTTTTTGGAAGCTTGACAACCCCTTCCAATGAATGTGATTCTCGTCAGTCTCTGATTGGGGCTACTCAATAGGACACAAACCATATCGATAGAACTTGGAAACTACATTACTGTGCCAAGTTTCAAAGAGCTAGCAAAAAACGTGTTTGATTTAGAGTTCCAACTACATGTATCCATATAGGGAGAAAACAGAGTGAAACCTAAACATGAAAACGGTTACTGCAAAGGAACGGTTTAACGTAGAAGAACGAAATTTGGTGAGCCAAGTGGGACTGGTGTACTGATCATTACCTGCCAGTACCATCAAGATTGGGTGAAAATATGTTTGCTGAGATTTCAGGAAATTCGCAGTTTTTTGGAAGCTTTGGCAACCCCTTTCAATGAATGTGATTCTCGTCTGTCTCTGCTTTGGGCTGCTTCTATAGGACACAAACCATAGCGATAAAACTTGGAACTACATTATTGTGCCAAGTTTCAAAGAGCTAGCACAAACCGTGTTTGATTTAGGTTCCAAATACATGTATCCATATAGGAGAAAACAGAGTGAAACCTAAACATGAAAACGGTTACTGCAAAGGAACGGTTTAACCTAGAAGAACGAAATTTGGTGAGCCAAGTGGGACTTGTGTACTGATCATTACCTGCAAGTATCTTCAAGTTTGGGTGAAAAAATGTTAGCTGAGATTTCAGGAAACTCGTAGATTTTGGAAGCTTGGCAACCCCTTCCAATGAATGTGATTCTCGTCAGTCTCTGCTTGGGGCTACTTCAATAGGACACAAACCATAGCGATAGAACTTGGAACTACATTATTGTGCCAAGTTTCAAAGAGCTAGCACAAACCGTGTTTGATTTAGAGTTCCAAATACATGTATCCATATAGAGAAAACAGAGTGAAACCTAAACATGAAAACGGTTACTGCAAAGGAAAGGTTTAACCTAGAAGAACGAAATTTGGTGAGCCTCGTGGGATTGGTGTACTGATCATTACATGCCAGTACCATCAAGATTGGGTGAAAATATATTTGCTGAGATTTCAGGAAATTCGCAGTTTTTTGGAAGCTTGGAAACCCCTTTCAATGAATGTGATTCTCGACAGTCTGTGCTTGGGGCTGCTTCCATAGGACACGAACCATAGCAATAAAACTTGGAACTACTATTATTGTGCCAAGTTTCAAAGAGCTAACACAAAACCGTGTTTGATTTAGAGTTCCACCTACATGTATCCATACAGGAGAAAACAGAGTGAAAACCTAAACATGAAAACGGTTACTGCAAAGGAACGGTTTAACCTAGAAGAATGAAATTTGGTGAGCCAAGTGGGATTGGTGTACTGATCATTACCTGCCAGTATCATCAAATTTGGGTGAAAAAATGTTTGCTGAGATTTCAGGAAATTCGTAGTATTTTGGAACCTTGGCAACCCCTTTCAATGAATTTGATTCTCGTCAGTCTCTGCTTGGGGCTACTTCAATAGGACACAAACCATAGCGATAGAACTTGGAACTACATTATTGTGCCAAGTTTCAAAGAGCTAGCACAAACCGTGTTTGATTTAGAGTTCCAACTACATGTATCCATATAGGAGAAAACAGAGTGAAACCTAAACATGAAAACGGTTACTGCAAAGGAACGGTTTAACCTAGAAGAACGAAATTTGGTGAGCCAAGTGGGATTGGTGTGCTGATCATTACATGCCAGTACCATCAAGATTGGGTGAAAATATGTTTGCTGAGATTTCAGAAAATTCGCAGTTTTTTGGAAGCTAGGAAACCCCTTTCAATGAATGTGATTCTCGTCAGTCTCTGCTTGGGGCTGCTTCCATAGGACACAAACCATAGCGATAAAACTTGGAACAACATTATTGTTCCAAGTTTCAAAGAGCTAACACAAACCGTGTTTGATTTAGAGTTCCAACTACATGTATCCATACAGGAGAAAACAGAGTGAAAACTAAACATGAAAACGGTTACTGCAAAGGAACGGTTTAACCTAGAAGAATGAAATTTGATGAGCCAAGTGGGATTGGTGTACTGATCAATACCTGCCAGTACCATCAAGATTGGGTGAAAAAATGTTTGCTGAGATTTCAGAAAATTCGTAGTATTTTGGAAGCTTGGCAACCCCTTTCAATGAATGTGATTCTCCTCAGTCTCTGCTTGGGGCTACTTCAATAGAACACAAACCATAGTGATAGAACTTGGAACTACTTATTGTGCCAAGTTTCAAAGAGCTAGCACAAAACCGTGTTTGATTTAGAGTTCCAACTACATGTATCCATATAGGAGAAAACAGAGTGAAACCTAAACATGAAAACGGTTACTGCAAAGGAACGGTTTAACCTAGAAGAACGAAATTTGGTGAGCCAAGTGGGATTGGTGTACTGATCATTACCTGCAACTATCATCAAGATTGGGTGAAAAAAATGTTTGCTGAGATTTCAGGAAACTCGTAGTTTTTTGGAAGCTTGGCAACCCCTTCCAATGAATGTGATTCTCGTCAGTCTCTGCTTGGGGCTACTTACATAGGACACAAACCATAGCGATAGAACTTGGAACTACATTATTGTGCCAAGTTTCAAAGAGCTAGCACAAAGCGTGTTTGATTTAGAGTTCCAACAACATGTATCCTTATAGGAGAAAACAGAGTGAAACCTAAACATGAAAACGGTTACTGCAAAGGAACGTTTTAACCTAGAAGAACGAAATTTGGTGAGCCAAGTGGGACTGGTGTACTGATCATTACCTGCAAGTATCTTCAAGATTGGGTGAAAAAATGTTTGCTGAGATTTCAGGAAACTCGTAGTTTTTTGGAAGCTTGACAACCCCTTCCAATGAATGTGATTCTCGTCAGTCTCTGATTGGGGCTACTTCAAATAGGACACAAACCATATCGATAGAACTTGGAACTACATTACTGTGCCAAGTTTCAAAGAGCTAGCAAAAAACGTGTTTGATTTAGAGTTCCAACTACATGTATCCATATAGGAGAAAACAGAGTGAAACCTAAACATGAAAACGGTTACTGCAAAGGAACGGTTTAACGTAGAAGAACGAAATTTGGTGAGCCAAGTGGGACTGGTGTACTGATCATTACCTGCCAGTACCATCAAGATTGGGTGAAAATATGTTTGCTGAGATTTCAGGAAATTCGCAGTTTTTTGGAAGCTTGGCAACCCCTTTCAATGAATGTGATTCTCGTCTGTCTCTGCTTTGGGCTGCTTCTATAGGACACAAACCATAGCGATAAAACTTGGAACTACATTATTGTGCCAAGTTTCAAAAGAGCTAGCACAAAACCGTGTTTGATTTAGAGTTCCAAATACATGTATCCATATAGGAGAAAACAGAGTGAAACCTAAACATGAAAACGGTTACTGCAAAGGAACGGTTTACCTAGAAGAACGAAATTTGGTGAGCCAAGTGGGACTTGTGTACTGATCATTACCTGCAAGTATCTTCAAGTTTGGGTGAAAAAAATGTTAGCTGAGATTTCAGGAAACTCGTAGATTTTGGAAGCTTGGGCAACCCCTTCCAATGAATGTGATTCTCGTCAGTCTCTGCTTGGGGCTACTTCAATAGGACACAAACCATAGCGATAGAACTTGGAACTACATTATTGTGCCAAGTTTCAAAGAGCTAGCACAAACCGTGTTTGATTTAGAGTTCCAAATACATGTATCCATATAGGAGAAAACAGAGTGAAACCTAAACATGAAAACGGTTACTGCAAAGGAAAGGTTTTAACCTAGAAGAACGAAATTTGGTGAGCCTCGTGGGATTGGTGTACTGATCATTACATGCCAGTACCATCAAGATTGGGTGAAAATATATTTGCTGAGATTTCAGGAAATTCGCAGTTTTTTGGAAGCTTGGAAACCCCTTTCAATGAATGTGATTCTCGACAGTCTGTGCTTGGGGCTGCTTCCATAGGACACGAACCATAGCAATAAAACTTGGAACTACATTATTGTGCCAAGTTTCAAAGAGCTAACACAAACCGTGTTTGATTTAGAGTTCCACCTACATGTATCCATACAGGAGAAAACAGAGTGAAACCTAAACATGAAAACGGTTACTGCAAAGGAACGGTTTAACCTAGAAGAATGAATTTGGTGAGCCAAGTGGGATTGGTGTACTGATCATTACCTGCCCAGTATCATCAAATTTGGGTGAAAAAATGTTTGCTGAGATTTCAGGAAATTCGTAGTATTTTGGAACCTTGGCAACCCCTTTCAATGAATTTGATTCTCGTCAGTCTCTGCTTGGGGCTACTTCAATAGGACACAAACCATAGCGATAGAACTTGGAACTACATTATTGTGCCAAGTTTCAAAGAGCTAGCACAAACCGTGTTTTGATTTAGAGTTCCAACTACATGTATCCATATAGGAGAAAACAGAGTGAAACCTAAACATGAAAACGGTTACTGCAAAGGAACGGTTTAACCTAGAAGAACGAAATTTGGTGAGCCAAGTGGGATTGGTGTGCTGATCATTACATGCCAGTACCATCAAGATTGGGTGAAAATATGTTTGCTGAGATTTCAGAAAATTCGCAGTTTTTTGGAAGCTAGGAAACCCCTTTCAATGAATGTGATTCTCGTCAGTCTCTGCTTGGGGCTGCTTCCATAGGACACAAACCATAGCGATAAAACTTGGAACAACATTATTGTTCCAAGTTTCAAAGAGCTAACACAAACCGTGTTTGATTTAGAGTTCCAACTACATGTATCCATACAGGAGAAAACAGAGTGAAAACTAAACATGAAAACGGTTACTGCAAAGGAACGGTTTAACCTAGAAGAATGAAATTTGATGAGCCAAGTGGGATTGGTGTACTGATCAATACCTGCCAGTACCATCAAGATTGGGTGAAAAAAATGTTTGCTGAGATTTCAGAAAATTCGTAGTATTTTGGAAGCTTGGCAACCCCTTTCAATGAATGTGATTCTCCTCAGTCTCTGCTTGGGGCTACTTCAATAGAACACAAACCATAGTGATAGAACTTGGAACTACATTATTGTGCCAAGTTTCAAAGAGCTAGCACAAACCGTGTTTGATTTAGAGTTCCAACTACATGGTATCCATATAGGAGAAAACAGAGTGAAACCTAAACATGAAAACGGTTACTGCAAAGGAACGGTTTAACTAGAAGAACGAAATTTGGTGAGCCAAGTGGGATTGGGTGTACTGATCATTACCTGCAACTATCATCAAGATTGGGTGAAAAAAATGTTTGCTGAGATTTCAGGAAACTCGTAGTTTTTTGGAAGCTTGGCAACCCCTTCCAATGAATGTGATTCTCGTCAGTCTCTGCTTTGGGCTACTTACATAGGACACAAACCATAGCGATAGAACTTGGAACTACATTATTGTCCCAAGTTTCAAAGAGCTAGCACAAACCGTGTTTTGATTTAGAGTTCCAACAACATGTATCCATATAGGAGAAAACAGAGTGAAACCTAAACAATGAAAACGGTTACTGCAAAGGAACGGTTTAACCTAGAAGAACGAAATTTGGTGAGCCAAGTGGACTGGTGTACTGATCATTACCTGCCAGTACCATCAAGATTGGGTGAAAATATGTTTGCTGAGATTTCCAGGAAATTCGCAGTTTTTTGGAAGCTTGGCAACCCCTTTCAATGAATGTGATTCTCGACAGTCTGTGCTTGGGGCTGCTTCCATAGGACACAAACCACAGCGATAAAACTTGGAACTACATTATTGTGCCAAGTTTCAAAGAGCTAGCACAAACCATGTTTGATTTAGAGTTCCAAATACATGTATCCATATAGTAGAAAACAGAGTGAAACCTAAACATGAAAACGGTTACTGCAAAGGAAAGGTTTAAACTAGAAGAACGAAATTTGGTGAGCCAAGTGGGACTGGTGTACTGATCATTACAATGCAAGTATCATCAAGATTGGGTTAAAAAAATGTTTGCTGAGATTTCAGGAAACTCGTAGTTTTTTGGAAGCTTGGCAACCCCTTCCAATGAATGTGATTCTCGTCTGTCTCTGCTTGTTGCTACTTCAATAGGACACAAACCGTAGCGATAGAACTTGGAACTACATTATTGTGCCAAGTTTCAAAGAGCTAGCACAAACTGTGTTTGATTTAGAGTTCCAACTACATGTATCCATATAGGAGAAAACAGAGTGAAACCTAAACATGAAAACGGTTACTGCAAAGGAACGGTTTAACCTAGAAGAACGAAATTTGGTGAGCCAAGTGGGACTTGTGTACTGATCATTACCTGCAAGTATCTTCAAGTTTGGGTGAAAAATGTTTGCTGAGATTTCAGGAAACTCGTAGATTTTGGAAGCTTGGCAACCCCTTCCAATGAATGTGATTCTCGTCAGTCTCTGCTTGGGGTTACTTCAATAGGACACAAACCATAGCGATAGAACTTGGAACTACATTATTGTGCCAAGTTTCAAAGAGCTAGCACAAACCGTGTTTGATTTAGAGTTCCAAATACATGTATCCATATAGGAGAAAACAGAGTGAAACCTAAACATGAAAACGGTTACTGTAAAGGAACGGTTTAACCTAGAAGAACGAAATTTGGTGAGCCAAGTGGGATTGGTGTACTGATCATTACATGCCAGTACCATCAAGATTGGGTGAAAATATGTTTGCTGAGATTTCAGGAAATTCGCAGTTTTTTGGAAGCTTGGAAACCCCTTTCAATGAATGTGATTCTCGACAGTCTGTGCTTGGGGCTGCTTCCATAGGACACAAACCATAGCAATAAAACTTGGAACTACATTATTGTGCCAAGTTTCAAAGAGCTAACACAAACCGTGTTTGATTTAGAGTTTCAACTAAATGTATCCATACAGGAGAAAACAGAGTGAAACCTAAACATGAAAACGGTTACTGCAAAGGAACGGTTTAACCTAGAAGAACGAAATTTGGTGAGCCAAGTGGGATTGGTGTACTGATCATTACCTGCAACTATCATCAAGATTGGGTGAAAAAAATGTTTGCTGAGATTTCAGGAAACTCGTAGTTTTTTGGAAGCTTGGCAACCCCTTCCAATGAATGTGATTCTCGTCAGTCTCTGCTTGGGGCTACTTCAATAGGACACAAACCATAGCGATAGAACTTGGACCTACATTATTGTGCCAAGTTTCAAAGAGCTAGCACAAAGCGTGTTTGATTTAGAGTTCCAACAACATGTATCCTTTATAGGAGAAAACAGAGTGAAACCTAAACATGAAAACGGTTACTGCAAAGGAACGGTTTAACCTAGAAGAACGAAATTTGGTGAGCCAAGTGGGACTGGTGTACTGATCATTACCTGCAAGTATCTTCAAGATTGGGTGAAAAAATGTTTTGCTGAGATTTCAGGAAACTCGTAGTTTTTTGGAAGCTTGGCAACCCCTTCCAATGAATGTGATTCTCGTCAGTCTCTGATTGGGCTACTTCAATAGGACACAAACCATAGCGATAGAACTTGGAACTACATTATTGTGCCAAGTTTCAAAGAGCTAGCAAAAAACGTGTTTGATTTAGAGTTCCAACTACATGTATCCATATAGGAGAAAACAGAGTGAAACCTAAACATGAAAACGGTTACTGCAAAGGAACGGTTTAACGTAGAAGAACGAAATTTGGTGAGCCAAGTGGGACTGGTGTACTGATCATTACCTGCCAGTACCATCAAGATTGGGTGAAAATATGTTTGCTGAGATTTCAGGAAATTCGCAGTTTTTTGGAAGCTTGGCAACCCCTTTCAATGAATGTGCTTTGGGCTGCTTCTATAGGACACAAACCATAGCGATAAACTTGGAACTACATTATTGTGCCAAGTTTCAAAGACTAGCACAAACCGTGTTTGATTTAGAGTTCCAAATACATGTATCCATATAGGAGAAAACAGAGTGAAACCTAAACATGAAAACGGTTACTGCAAAGGAACGGTTTAACCTAGAAGAACGAAATTTGGTGAGCCAAGTGGGACTTGTGTACTGATCATTACCTGCAAGTATCTTCAAGTTTGGGTGAAAAAATGTTTGCTGAGATTTCAGGAAACTCGTAGATTTTGGAAGCTTGGCAACCCCTTCCAATGAATGTGATTCTCGTCAGTCTCTGCTTGGGGCTACTTACATAGGACACAAACCATAGCGATAGAACTTGGAACTACATTATTGTGCCAAGTTTCAAAGAGCTAGCACAAACCGTGTTTGATTTAGAGTTCCAACTACATGTATCCATATAGGAGAAAACAGAGTGAAACCTAAACATGAAAACGGTTACTGCAAAGGAACGGTTTAACCTAGAAAGAACGAAATTTGGTGAGCCCAAGTGGGATTGGTGTACTGATCATTACCTGCAACTATCATCTAGATTGGGGTGAAAAAAATGTTTGCTGAGATTTCAGAAACTCGTAGTTTTTTGGAAGCTTGGCAACCCCTTCCAATGAATGTGATTCTCGTCAGTCTCTGCTTGGGGCTACTTACATAGGACACAAACCATAGCGATAGAACTTGGAACTACATTATTGTGCCAAGTTTCAAAGAGCTAGCACAAACCGTGTTTGATTTTAGAGTTCCAACAACATGTATCCTTATAGGAGAAAACAGAGTGAAACCTAACATGAAAACGGTTACTGCAAAGGAACGGTTTAACCTAGAAGAACGAAATTTGGTGAGCCAAGTGGGACTGGTGTAGTGATCATTACCTGCCAAGTATCTTCAAGATTGGGTGAAAAAATGTTTTGCTGAGATTTCAGGAAACTCGTAGTTTTTTGGAAGCTTGGCAACCCCCTTCCAATGAATGTGATTCTCGTCAGTCTCTGATTGGGGCTACTTCAATAGGACACAAACCATAGCGATAGAACTTGGAACTACATTATTGTGCCAAGTTTCAAAGAGCTAGCAAAAAACGTGTTTGATTTAGAGTTCCAACTACATGTATCCATATAGGAGAAACAGAGTGAAACCTAAACATGAAAACGGTTACTGCAAAGGAACGGTTTAACGTAGAAGAACGAAATTTGGTGAGCCAAGTGGGACTGGTGTACTGATCATTACCTGCCAGTACCATCCAGATTGGGTGTAAATATGTTTGCTGAGATTTCAGGAAATTCGCAGTTTTTTGGAAGCTTGGCAACCCCTTTCAATGAATGTGCTTTGGGCTGCTTCTATAGGACACAAACCATAGCGATAAAACTTGGAACTACATTATTGTGCCAAGTTTCAAAGAGCTAGCACAAACCGTGTTTGGTTTAGAGTTCCAACTACATGTATCCATATAGGAGAAAACAGAGTGAAACCTAAACATGAAAACGGTTACTGCAAGGAACGGTTTAACCTAGAAGAACGAAATTTGGTGAGCCAAGTGGGATTGGTGTACTGATCATTACCTGCAACTATCATCAAGATTGGGTGAAAAAAATGTTGCTGAGATTTCAGGAAACTCGTAGTTTTTTGGAAGCTTGGCAACCCCTTCCAATGAATGTGATTCTCGTCAGTCTCTGCTTGGGGCTACTTACATAGGACACAAACCATAGCGATAGAACTTGGAACTACATTATTGTGCCAAGTTTCAAAGAGCTAGCACAAAGCGTGTTTGATTTAGAGTTTCCAACAACATGTATCCTTATAGGAGAAAACAGAGTGAAACCTAAACATGAAAACGGTTACTGCAAAGGAACGGTTTAACCTAGAAGAACGAAATTTGGTGAGCCAAGTGGGACTGGTGTACTGATCATTACCTGCAAGTATCTTCAAGATTGGGTGAAAAAATGTTTGCTGAGATTTCAGGAAACTCGTAGTTTTTTGGAAGCTTGGCAACCCCTTCCAATGAATGTGATTCTCGTCAGTCTCTGATTGGGGCTACTTCAATAGGACACAAACCATAGCGATAGAACTTGGAACTACATTATTGTGCCAAGTTTCAAAGAGCTAGCAAAAAACGTGTTTGATTTAGAGTTCCAACTACATGTATCCATATAGGAGAAAACAGAGTGAAACCTAAACATGAAAACGGTTACTGCAAAGGAACGGTTTTAACGTAGAGAACGAAATTTGGTGAGCCAAGTGGGACTGGTGTACTGATCATTACCTGCCAGTACCATCAAGATTGGGTGAAAATATGTTTGCTGAGATTTCAGGAAATTCGCAGTTTTTGGAAGCTTGGCAACCCCTTTCAATGAATGTGATTCTCGTCTGTCTCTGCTTTGGGCTGCTTCTATAGGACACAAACCATAGCGATAAAACTTGGAACTACATTATTGTGCCAAGTTTCAAAGAGCTAGCACAAACCGTGTTTGATTTAGAGTTCCAAATACATGTATCCGTATAGGAGAAAACAGAGTGAAACCTAAACATGAAAACGGTTACTTGAAAGGAAAGGTTTAAACTAGAAGAACGAAATTTGGTGAGCCAAGTGGGACTGGTGTACTGATCATTACCTGCAAGTATCATCAAGATTGGGTTAAAAAAAAAATGTTTGCTGAGATTTCAGGAAACTCGTAGTTTTTTGGAAGCTTGGCAACCCCTTCCAATGAATGTGATTCTCGTCTGTCTCTGCTTGTTGCTTCTTCAATAGGACACAAACCGTAGCGATAGAACTTGGAACTACATTATTGTGCCAAGTTTCAAAGAGCTAGCACAAACTGTGTTTGATTTAGAGTTCCAACTACATGTATCCATATAGGAGAAAACAGAGTGAAACCTAAACATGAAAACGGTTACTGCAAAGGAACGGTTTAACCTAGAAGAACGAAATTTGGTGAGCCAAGTGGGACTTGTGTACTGATCATTACCTGCAAGTATCTTCAAGTTTGGGTGAAAAAATGTTTGCTGAGATTTCAGGAAACTCGTAGATTTTGGAAGCTTGGCAACCCCTTCTAATGAATGTGATTCTCGTCAGTCTCTGCTTGGGGTACTTCAATAGGACACAAACCATAGCGATAGAACTTGGAACTACATTATTGTGCCAAGTTTCAAAGAGCTAGCACAAACCGTGTTGATTTAGAGTTCCAAATACATGTATACCATATAGGAGAAAACAGAGTGAAACCTAAACATGAAAACGGTTACTGCAAAGGAACGGTTTATCGTAGAAGAACGAAATTTGGTGAGCCAAGTGGGACTGGTGTACTGATCATTACCTGCCAGTACCATCAAGATTGGGTGAAAATATGTTTGCTGAGATTTCAGGAAATTCGCAGTTTTTTGGAAGCTTGGAAACCCCTTTCAATGAATGTGATTCTCGACAGTCTGTGCTTGGGGCTGCTTCCATAGGACACGAACCATAGCAATAAAACTTGGAACTACATTATTGTGCCAAGTTTCAAAGAGCTAACACAAACCGTGTTTGATTTAGAGTTCCACCTACATGTATCCATACAGGAGAAAACAGAGTTAAACTTAAACATGAAAACGGTTACTGCAAAGGAACGGTTTAACCTAGAAGAATGAAATTTGGTGAGCCAAGTGGGATTGGTGTACTGATCATTACCTGCCAGTATCATCAAGATTGGGTAAAAAAAATGTTTGCTGAGATTTCAGGAAACTCGTAGTTTTTTGGAAGCTTGGCAACCCCTTCCAATGAATGTGATTCTCGTCAGTCTCTGCTTGGGGCTACTTCAATAGGACACAAACCATAGCGATAGAACTTGGAACTACATTATTGTGCCAAGTTTCAAAGAGCTAGCACAAACCGTGTTTGATTTAGAGTTCCAACTACATGTATCCATATAGGAGAAAACAGAGTGAAACCTAAACATGAAAACGGTTACTGCAAAGGAACGGTTTTAACCTAGAAGAACGAAATTTGGTGAGCCAAGTGGGAATGGTGTGCTGATCATTACATGCCAGTACCATCAAGATTGGGTGAAATATGTTTGCTGAGATTTCAGAAAATTCGCAGTTTTTTGGAAGCTAGGAAACCCCTTTCAATGAATGTGATTCTCGTCAGTCTCTGCTTGGGGCTGCTTCCATAGGACACAAACCATAGCGATAAAACTTGGAACAACATTATTGTTCCAAGTTTCAAAGAGCTAACACAAACCGTGTTTGATTTAGAGTTCCAACTACATGTATCCATACAGGAGAAAACAGAGTGAAAACTAAACATGAAAACGGTTACTGCAAAGGAACGGTTTAACCTAGAAGAATGAAATTTGGTGAGCCAAGTGGGATTGGTGTACTGATCATTACCTGCCAGTACCATCAAGATTGGGTGAAAAAATGTTTGCTGAGATTTCAGAAAATTCGTAGTATTTTGGAAGCTTGGCAACCCCTTTCAATGAATGTGATTCTCCTCAGTCTCTGCTTGGGGCTACTTCAATAGAACACAAACCATAGTGATAGAACTTGGAACTACATTATTGTGCCAAGTTTCAAAGAGCTAGCACAAACCGTGTTTGATTTAGAGTTCCAACTACATGTATCCATATAGGAGAAAACAGAGTGAAACCTAAACATGAAAACGGTTACTGCAAAGGAACGGTTTAACCTAGAAGAACGAAATTTGGTGAGCCAAGTGGGATTGGTGTACTGATCATTACCTGCAACTATCATCAAGATTGGGTGAAAAAAATGTTTGCTGAGATTTCAGGAAACTCGTAGTTTTTTGGAAGCTTGGCAACCCCTTCCAATGAATGTGATTCTCGTCAGTCTCTGCTTGGGGCTACTTCAATAGGACACAAACCATAGCGATAGAACTTGGAACTACATTATTGTGCCAAGTTTCAAAGAGCTAGCACAAACCGTGTTTGATTTAGAGTTCCAACAACATGTGTCCATATAGGAGAAAATAGAGTGAAACCAAAACATGAAAACGGTTACTGCAAAGGAACGGTTTAACGTAGAAGAACGAAATTTGGTGTTCCAAGTGGGACTGGTGTACTGATCATGACCTGCAAGTATCTTCAAGATTGGGTGAAAAAATGTTTGCTGAGATTTCAGGAAACTCGTAGTTTTTTGGAAGCTTGGCAACCCCTTCCAATGAATGTGATTCTCGTCAGTCTCTGCTTGGGGCTACTTCAATAGGACACAAACCATAGCGATAGAACTTGGAACTACATTATTGTGCCAAGTTTCAAAGAGCTAGCACAAACCGCGTTTGATTTAGAGTTCCAACTACATGTATCCATATAGGAGAAAACAGAGTTAACCTAAACATGAAAACGGTTACTGCAAAGGAACGGTTTAACCTAGAAGAACGAAATTTGGTGAGCCAAGTGGGACTGGTGTACTGATCATTACCTGCCAGTACCATCAAGATTGGGTGAAAATATGTTTGCTGAGATTTCAGGAAATTCGCAGTTTTTTGGAAGCTTGGCAACCCCTTCCAATGAATGTGATTCTCGTCAGTCTCTGCTTGGGGCTACTTTAATAGGACACAAACCATAGCGATAAAACTTGGAACTACATTATTGTGCCAAGTTTCAAAGAGCTAGCACAAACCGTGTTTGATTTAGAGTTCCAACTACATGTATCCATATAGGAGAAAACAGAGTGAAACCTAAACATGAAAACAGTTACTTGAAAGGAAAGGTTTAAACTAGAAGAACGAAATTTGGTGAGCCAAGAGGGACTGGTGTGCTGATCATTACCTGCAAGTATCATCAAAATTGGGTGAAAAAATGTTTGCTGAGATTTCAGGAACTCGTAGTTTTTTGGAAGCTTGGCAACCCCTTTCAATGAATGTGGTTCTCGTCAGTCTCTGCTTGGGGCTGTTTCCATAGGACACAAACCATAGCGATAAAACTTGGAACTACATTATTGTGCCAAGTTTCAAAGAGCTAGCACAAACCGTGTTTGATTTAGAGTTCCAACTACATGTATCCATATAGGAGAAAACAGAGTGAAACCTAAACATGAAAACGGTTACTGCAAAGGAACGGTTTAACCTAGAAGAATGAAATTTGGTGAGCCAAGTGGGATTGGTGTACTGATCATTACCTGCAGTACCATCAAGATTGGGTGAAAAAATGTTTGCTGAGATTTCAGAAAATTCGTAGTATTTTGGAAGCTTGGCAACCCCTTTCAATGAATGTGATTCTCCTCAGTCTCTGCTTGGGGCTACTTCAATAGAACACAAACCATAGTGATAGAACTTGGAACTACATTATTGTGCCAAGTTTCAAAGAGCTAGCACAAACCGTGTTTGATTTAGAGTTCCAACTACATGTATCCATATAGGAGAAAACAGAGTGAAACCTAAACATGAAAACGGTTACTGCAAAGGAACGGTTTAACCTAGAAGAAAGAAATTTGGTGAGCCAAGTGGGATTGGTGTACTGATCATTACCTGCAACTATCATCAAGATTGGGTGAAAAAAATGTTTGCTGAGATTTCAGGAAACTCGTAGTTTTTTGGAAGCTTGGCAACCCCTTCCAATGAATGTGATTCTCGTCAGTCTCTGCTTGGGGCTACTTACATAGGACACAAACCATAGCGATAGAACTTGGAACTACATTATTGTGCCAAGTTTCAAAGAGCTAGCACAAAGCGTGTTTGATTTAGAGTTCCAACAACATGTATCCTTATAGGAGAAAACAGAGTGAAACCTAAACATGAAAACGGTTACTGCAAAGGAACGTTTTAACCTAGAAGAACGAAATTTGGTGAGCCAAGTGGGACTGGTGTACTGATCATTACCTGCAAGTATCTTCAAGATTGGGTGAAAAAATGTTTGCTGAGATTTCAGGAAACTCGTAGTTTTTTGGAAGCTTGGCAACCCCTTCCAATGAATGTGATTCTCGTCAGTCTCTGATTGGGGCTACTTCAATAGGACACAAACCATAGCGATAGAACTTGGAACTACATTATTGTGCCAAGTTTCAAAGAGCTAGCAAAAAACGTGTTTGATTTAGAGTTCCAACTACATGTATCCATATAGGAGAAAACAGAGTGAAACCTAAACATGAAAACGGTTACTGCAAAGGAACGGTTTATCGTAGAAGAACGAAATTTGGTGAGCCAAGTGGGACTGGTGTACTGATCATTACCTGCCAGTACCATCAAGATTGGGTGAAAATATGTTTGCTGAGATTTCAGGAAATTCGCAGTTTTTTGGAAGCTTAGCAACCCCTTTCAATGAATGTGATTCTCGTCTGTCTCTGCTTTGTTCTGCTTCTATAGGACACAAACCATAGCGATAAAACTTGGAACTACATTATTGTGCCAAGTTTCAAAGAGCTAGCACAAACCGTGTTTGATTTAGAGTTCCAAATACATGTATCCATATAGGAGAAAACAGAGTGAAACCTAAACATGAAAACGGTTACTTGAAAGGAAAGGTTTAAACTAGAAGAACGAAATTTGGTGAGCCAAGTGGGACTGGTGTACTGATCATTACCTGCAAGTATCATCAAGATTGGGTTAAAAAAAAATGTTTGCTGAGATTTCAGGAAACTCGTAGTTTTTTGGAAGCTTGGCAACCCCTTCCAATGAATGTGATTCTCGTCTGTCTCTGCTTGTTGCTTCTTCAATAGGACACAAACCACAGCGATAGAACTTGGAACTACATTATTGTGCCAAGTTTCAAAGAGCTAGCACAAACTGTGTTTGATTTAGAGTTCCAACTACATGTATCCATATAGGAGAAAACAGAGTGAAACCTAAACATGAAAACGGTTACTGCAAAGGAACGGTTTAACCTAGAAGAACGAAATTTGGTGAGCCAAGTGGGACTTGTGTACTGATCATTACCTGCAAGTATCTTCAAGTTTGGGTGAAAAAATGTTAGCTGAGATTTCAGGAAACTCGTAGATTTTGGAAGCTTGGCAACCCCTTCCAATGAATGTGATTCTCGTCAGTCTCTGCTTGGGGCTACTTCAATAGGACACAAACCATAGCGATAGAACTTGGAACTACATTATTGTGCCAAGTTTCAAAGAGCTAGCACAAACCGTGTTTGATTTAGAGTTCCAAATACATGTATCCATATAGGAGAAAACAGAGTGAAACCTAAACATGAAAACGGTTACTGCAAAGGAAAGGTTTAACCTAGAAGAACGAAATTTGGTGAGCCAAATGGGATTGGTGTACTGATCATTACATGCCAGTACCATCAAGATTGGGTGAAAATATGTTTGCTGAGATTTCAGGAAATTCGCAGTTTTTTGGAAGATTGGAAACCCCTTTCAATGAATGTGATTCTATACAGTCTGTGCTTGGGGCTGCTTCCATAGGACACGAACCATAGCAATAAAACTTGGAACTACATTATTGTGCCAAGTTTCAAAGAGCTAACACAAACCGTGTTTGATTTAGAGTTCCACCTACATGTATCCATACAGGAGAAAACAGAGTGAAACCTAAACATGAAAACGGTTACTGCAAAGGAACGGTTTAACCTAGAAGAATGAAATTTGGTGAGCCAAGTGGGATTGGTGTACTGATCATTACCTGCCAGTATCATCAAATTTGGGTGAAAAAATGTTTGCTGAGATTTCAGGAAACTCGTAGGTTTTTGGAAGCTTGGCAACCCCTTTCAATGAATTTGATTCTCGTCAGTCTCTGCTTGGGGCTACTTCAATAGGACACAAACCATAGCGATAGAACTTGGAACTACATTATTGTGCCAAGTTTCAAAGAGCTAGCACAAACCGTGTTTGATTTAGAGTTCCAACTACATGTATCCATATAGGAGAAAACAGAGTGAAACCTAAACATGAAAACGGTTACTGCAAAGGAACGGTTTAACCTAGAAGAACGAAATTTGGTGAGCCAAGTGGGATTGGTGTGCTGATCATTACATGCCAGTACCATCAAGATTGGGTGAAAATATGTTTGCTGAGATTTCAGAAAATTCGCAGTTTTTTGGAAGCTAGGAAACCCCTTTCAATGAATGTGATTCTCGTCAGTCTCTGCTTGGGGCTGCTTCCATAGGACACAAACCATAGCGATAAAACTTGGAACAACATTATTGTTCCAAGTTTCAAAGAGCTAACACAAACCGTGTTTGATTTAGAGTTCCAACTACATGTATCCATACAGGAGAAAACAGAGTGAAAACTAAACATGAAAACGGTTACTGCAAAGGAACGGTTTAACCTAGAAGAATGAAATTTGATGAGCCAAGTGGGATTGGTGTACTGATCATTACCTGCCAGTACCATCAAGATTGGGTGAAAAAATGTTTGCTGAGATTTCAGAAAATTCGTAGTATTTTGGAAGCTTGGCAACCCCTTTCAATGAATGTGATTCTCCTCAGTCTCTGCTTGGGGCTACTTCAATAGAACACAAACCATAGTGATAGAACTTGGAACTACATTATTGTGCCAAGTTTCAAAGAGCTAGCAAAAACCGTGTTTGATTTAGAGTTCCAACTACATGTATCCATATAGGAGAAAACAGAGTGAAACCTAAACATGAAAACGGTTACTGCAAAGGAACGGTTTAACCTAGAAGAACGAAATTTGGTGAGCAAAGTGGGACTTGTGTACTGATCATTACCTGCAAGTATCTTCAAGTTTGGGTGAAAAAATGTTTGCTGAGATTTCAGGAAACTCGTAGATTTTGGAAGCTTCTCAACCCCTTCCAATGTATGTGATTCTCGTCAGTCTCTGCTTGGGGCT
Source organism: Urocitellus parryii (assembly GCF_045843805.1). Lineage (NCBI taxonomy): Eukaryota > Metazoa > Chordata > Mammalia > Rodentia > Sciuridae > Urocitellus > Urocitellus parryii. Next base: position 24,551 of record NW_027553037.1, read on the forward strand.
ACGTACATAGGACACAAACCATAGCGATAGAACTTGGAACTACATTATTGTGCCAAGTTTCAAAGAGCTAGCACAAACCGTGTTTGATTTAGAGTTCCAACAACATGTATCCATAGAGGAGAAAACAGAGTGAAACCTAAACATGAAAACGGTTACTGCAAAGGAACGGTTTAACCTAGAAGAACGAAATTTGGTGAGCCAAGTGGGACTGGTGTACTGATCATGACCTGCAAGTATCTTCAAGATTGGGTGAAAAAATGTTTGCTGAGATTTCAGGAAACTCGTAGTTTTTTGGAAGCTTGGCAACCCCTTCCAATGAATGTGATTCTCGTCAGTCTCTGCTTGGGGCTACTTCAATAGGACACAAACCATAGCGATAGAACTTGGAACTACATTATTGTGCCAAGTTTCAAAGAGCTAGCACAAACCGTGTTTGATTTAGAGTTCCAACTACATGTATCCATATAGGAGAAAACAGAGTTAAACCTAAACATGAAAACGGTTACTGCAAAGGAACGGTTTAACCTAGAAGAACGAAATTTGGTGAGCCAAGTGGGACTGGTGTACTGATCATTACCTGCCAGTACCATCAAGATTGGGTGAAAATATGTTTGCTGAGATTTCAGGAAATTCGCAGTTTTTTGGAAGCTTGGCAACCCCTTTCAATGAATGTGATTCTCGACAGTCTGTGCTTGGGGCTGCTTCCATAGGACACAAACCACAGCGATAAAACTTGGAACTACATTATTGTGCCAAGTTTCAAAGAGCTAGCACAAACCGTGTTTGATTTAGAGTTCCAAATACATGTATCCATATAGGAGAAAACAGAGTGAAACCTAAACATGAAAACGGTTACTGCAAAGGAAAGGTTTAAGCTAGAAGAACGAAATTTGGTGAGCCAAGTGGGACTGGTGTACTGATCATTACCTGCAAGTATCATCAAGATTGGGTTAAAAAAATGTTTGCTGAGATTTCAGGAAACTCGTAGTTTTTTGGAAGCTTGGCAACCCCTTCCAATGAATGTGATTCTCGTCTGTCTCTGCTTGTTGCTACTTCAATAGGACACAAACCGTAGTGATAGAACTTGGAACTACATTATTGTGCCAAGTTTCAAAGAGCTAGCACAAACTGTGTTTGATTTAGAGTTCCAACTACATGTATCCATATAGGAGAAAACAGAGTGAAACCTAAACATGAAAACGGTTACTGCAAAGGAACGGTTTAACCTAGAAGAACGAAATTTGGTGAGCCAAGTGGGACTTGTGTACTGATCATTACCTGCAAGTATCTTCAAGTTTGGGTGAAAAAATGTTTGCTGAGATTTCAGGAAACTCGTAGATTTTGGAAGCTTGGCAACCCCTTCCAATGAATGTGATTCTCGTCAGTCTCTGCTTGGGGCTACTTCAATAGGACACAAACCATAGCGATAGAACTTGGAACTACATTATTGTGCCAAGTTTCAAAGAGCTAGCACAAACCGTGTTTGATTTAGAGTTCCAAATACATGTATCCATATAGGAGAAAACAGAGTGAAACCTAAACATGAAAACGGTTACTGCAAAGGAACGGTTTAACCTAGAAGAATGAAATTTGGTGAGCCAAGTGGGATTGGTGTACTGATCATTACCTGCCAGTACCATCAAGATTGGGTGAAAAAATGTTTGCTGAGATTTCAGGAAATTCGTAGTATTTTGGAACCTTGGCAACCCCTTTCAATGAATGTGATTCTCGTCAGTCTCTGCTTGGGGCTACTTCAATAGGACACAAACCATAGCGAAAGAACTTGGAACTATATTATTGTGCCAAGTTTCAAAGAGCTAGCACAAACCATGTTTGATTTAGAGTTCCAACTACATGTATCCATATAGGAGAAAACAGAGTGAAACCTAAACATGAAAACGGTTACTGCAAAGGAACGGTTTAACCTAGAAGAACGAAATTTGGTGAGCCAAGTGGGACTGGTGTACTGATCATTACCTGCAACTATCATCAAGATTGGGTGAAAAAAATGTTTGCTGAGATTTCAGGAAACTCGTAGTTTTTTGGAAGCTTGGCAACCCCTTCCAATGAATGTGATTCTCGTCAGTCTCTGCTTGGGGCTACTTCAATAGGACACAAACCATAGCGATAGAATTGGAACTACATTATTGTGCCAAGTTTCAAAGAGCTAGCACAAACCGTGTTTGATTTAGAGTTCCAAATACATGTATCCATATAGGAGAAAACAGAGTGAAACCTAAACATGAAAACGGTTACTGCACGGAACGGTTTAACCTAGAAGAACGAAATTTGGTGAGCCAAGTGGGACTGGTGTACTGATCATTACCTGCCAGTACCATCAAGATTGGGTGAAAATATGTTTGCTGAGATTTCAGGAAATTCGCAGTTTTTTGGAAGCTTGGCAACCCCTTTCAATGAATGTGATTCTCGTCTGTCTCTGCTTTGGGCTACTTCAATAGGACATAAACCATAGCAATAGAACTTGGAACTACATTATTGTGCCAAGTTTCAAAGAGCTAGCACAAACCGTGTTTGATTTAGAGTTCCAACTACATGTATCCATATAGGAGAAAACAGAGTGAAACCTAAACATGAAAATGGTTACTGCAAAGGAACGGTTTAACCTAGAAGAACGAAATTTGGTGAGCCAAGTGGGATTGGTGTACTGATCATTACCTGCAACTATCATCAAGATTGGGTGAAAAAAATGTTTGCTGAGATTTCAGGAATCTCGTAGTTTTTTGGAAGCTTGGCAACCTCTTCCAATGAATGTGATTCTCGTCAGTCTCTGCTTGGGGCTACTTCAATAGGACACAAACCATAGCGATAGAACTTGGAACTACATTATTGTGCCAAGTTTCAAAGAGCTAGCACAAACCGTGTTTGATTTAGAGTTCCAACTACATGTATCCATATAGGAGAAAACAGAGTGAAACCTAAACATGAAAACGGTTACTACAAAGGAACGGTTTAACCTAGAAGAACGAAATTTGGTGAGCCAATTGGGACTGGTGTACTGATCATTTCCTGGAAGTATCATCAAGATTGGGTGAAAATATGTTTGCTGAGATTTCAGGAAATTCCTAGTTTTTTGGAAGCTTGGCAACCCCTTTCAATGAATGTGATTCTCGTCAGTCTCTGCTTGGGGCTACATCCATAGGACACAAAGCATAGCGATAAAACTTGGAACTACATTATTGTGCCAAGTTTCAAAGAGCTAGCACAAACCGTGTTTGATTTAGAGTTCCAAATACATGTATCCATATAGGAGAAAACAGAGTGAAACCTAAACATGAAAACGGTTACTGCAAAGGAATGGTTTAACCTAGAAGAACGAAATTTGGTGAGCCAAGTTTGATTGGTGTACTGATCATTACCTGCCAGTACCATCAAGATTGGGTGAAAAAATGTTTGCTGAGATTTCAGGAAATTCGTAGTTCTTTGGAAGCTTGTCAACCCCTTTCAATGAATGTGATTCTCGTCAGTATATGCTTGGGGCTACTTCCGTAGGACACAAACCATTGCGATAGAACTTGGAACTACATTATTGTGCCAAGTTTCAAAGAGCTAGCACAAACCGTGTTTGATTTAGAGTTCCAACTACATGTATCCATATTGTAGAAAACTGAGTGAAACCTAAACATGAAAACGGTTACTGCAAAGGAACGGTTTAACCTAGAAGAACGAAATTTGGTGAGCCAAGTGGGACTTGTGTACTGATCATTACCTGCAAGTATCTTCAAGATTGGGTGAAAAAATGTTTGCTGAGATTTCAGGAAACTCGTAGTTTTTGGAAGCTTGGCAACCCCTTCCATTGAATGTGATTCTCGTCAGTCTCTGCTTGGGGCTACTTCAATAGGACACAAACCATAGTGATAGAACTTGGAACTACATTATTGTGCCAAGTTTCAAAGACCTAGCACAAACCGTGTTTGATTTAGAGTTCCAACTACATGTATCCATATAGGAGAAAACAGAGTGAAACCTAAACATGAAAACGGTTACTGCAAAGGAACGGTTTAACATAGAAGAACGAAATTTGGTGAGCCAAGTGGGATTGGTGTACTGATCATTACATGCCAGTACCATCAAGATTGGGTGAAAATATGTTTGCTGAGATTTCAGGAAATTGGCAGTTTTTTGGAAGCTTGGAAACCCCTTCCAATGAATGTGATTCTCGTCAGTCTCTGCTTAGAGCTGCTTCCATAGGACACAAACCATAGCGATAAAACTTGGAACTACATTATTGTGCCAAGTTTCAAAGAGGTAGCACAAACCGTGTTTGATTTAGAGTTCCAACTACATGTATCCATATAGGAGAAAACAGAGTGAAACCTAAACATGAAAACGGTTACTGCAAAGGAACGGTTTAACCTAGAAGAACGAAATTTGGTGAGCCAAGTGGGATTGGTCTGCTGATCATTACATGCCAGTAACATCAAGATTGGGTGAAAATATGTTTGCTGAGATTTCAGGAAATTCGCAGTTTTTTGGAAGCTAGGAAACCCCTTTCAATGAATGTGATTCTCGTCAGTCTCTGCTTGGGGCTGCTTCCATAGGACACAAACCATAGCGATAAAACTTGGAACTACATTATTGTGCCAAGTTTCAAAGAGCTAACACAAACCGTGTTTGATTTAGAGTTCCAACTACATGTATCCATATAGGAGAAAACAGAGTGAAACCTAAACATGAAAACGGTTACTACAAAGGAACGGTTTAACCTAGAAGAACGAAATTTGGTGAGCCAATTGGGACTGGTGTACTGATCATTTCCTGGAAGTATCATCAAGATTGGGTGAAAATATGTTTGCTGAGATTTCAGGAAATTCCTAGTTTTTTGGAAGCTTGGCAACCCCTTTCAATGAATGTGATTCTCGTCAGTCTCTGCTTGGGGCTACATCCATAGGACACAAAGCATAGCGATAAAACTTGGAACTACATTATTGTGCCAAGTTTCAAAGAGCTAGCACAAACCGTGTTTGATTTAGAGTTCCAAATACATGTATCCATATAGGAGAAAACAGAGTGAAACCTGAACATGAAAACGGTTACTGCAAAGGAACGGTTTAACCTAGAAGAACGAAATTTGGTGAGCCAAGTTTGATTGGTGTACTGATCATTACCTGCCAGTACCATCAAGATTGGGTGAAAAAATGTTTGCTGAGATTTCAGGAAATTCGTAGTTTTTTGGAAGCTTGTCAACCCCTTTCAATGAATGTGATTCTCGTCAGTATATGCTTGGGGCTACTTCCGTAGGACACAAACCATAGCGATAGAACTTGGAACTACATTATTGTGCCAAGTTTCAAAGAGCTAGCACAAACCGTGTTTGATTTAGAGTTCCAACTACATGTATCCATATTGGAGAAAACTGAGTGAAACCTAAACATGAAAACGGTTAATGCAAAGGAACGGTTTAACATAGAAGAACGAAATTTGGTGAGCCAAGTGGGATTGGTGTACTGATCATTACATGCCAGTACCATCAAGATTGGGTGAAAATATGTTTGCTGAGATTTCAGGAAATTCGCAGTTTTTTGGAAGCTAGGAAACCCCTTTCAATGAATGTGATTCTCGTCAGTCTCTGCTTGGGGCTGCTTCCATAGGACACAAACCATAGCGATAAAACTTGGAACTACATTATTGTGCCAAGTTTCAAAGAGCTAACACAAACCGTGTTTGATTTAGAGTTCCAACTACATGTATCCATACAGGAGAAAACAGAGTGAAAACTAAACATTAAAACGGTTACTGCAAAGGAACGGTTTAACCTAGAAGAATGAAATTTGGTGAGCCAAGTGGGATTGGTGTACTGATCATTACCTGCCAGTACCATCAAGATTGGGTGAAAAAATGTTTGCTGAGATTTCAGAAAATTCGTAGTATTTTGGAAGCTTGGCAACCCCTTTCAATGAATGTGATTCTCCTCAGTCTCTGCTTGGGGCTACTTCAATAGAACACAAAACATAGTGATAGAACTTGGAACTACATTATTGTGCCAAGTTTCAAAGAGCTAGCACAAACCGTGTTTGATTTAGAGTTCCAACTACATGTATCCATATAGGAGAAAACAGAGTGAAACCTAAACATGAAAACGGTTACTGCAAAGGAACGGTTTAACCTAGAAGAACGAAATTTGGTGAGCCAAGTGGGATTGGTGTACTGATCATTACCTGCAACTATCATCAAGATTGGGTGAAAAAAATGTTTGCTGAGATTTCAGGAAACTCGTAGTTTTTGGAAGCTTGGCAACCCCTTCCAATGAATGTGATTCTCGTCAGTCTCTGCTTGGGGCTACTTACATAGGACACAAACCATAGCGATAGAATTTGGAACTACATTATTGTGCCAAGTTTCAAAGAGCTAGCACAAACCGTGTTTGATTTAGAGTTCCAACAACATGTATCCATATAGGAGAAAACAGAGTGAAACCTAAACATGAAAACGGTTACTGCAAAGGAACGGTTTAACCTAGAAGAACGAAATTTGGTGAGCCAAGTGGGACTGGTGTACTGATCATGACCTGCAAGTATCTTCAAGATTGGGTGAAAAAATGTTTGCTGAGATTTCAGGAAACTCGTAGTTTTTTGGAAGCTTGGCAACCCCTTCCAATGAATGTGATTCTCGTCAGTCTCTGCTTGGGGCTACTTCAATAGGACACAAACCATAGCGATAGAACTTGGAACTACATTATTGTGCCAAGTTTCAAAGAGCTAGCACAAACCGTGTTTGATTTAGAGTTCCAACTACATGTATCCATATAGGAGAAAACAGAGTTAAACCTAAACATGAAAACGGTTACTGCAAAGGAACGGTTTAACCTAGAAGAACGAAATTTGGTGAGCCAAGTGGGACTGGTGTACTGATCATTACCTGCCAGTACCATCAAGATTGGGTGAAAACATGTTTGCTGAGATTTCAGGAAATTCGCAGTTTTTTGGAAGCTTGGCAACCCCTTTCAATGAATGTGATTCTCGTCTGTCTCTGCTTGGGGCTGCTTCCATAGGACACAAACCACAGCGATAAAACTTGGAACTACATTATTGTGCCAAGTTTCAAAGAGCTAGCACAAACCGTGTTTGATTTAGAGTTCCAAATACATGTATCCATATAGGAGAAAACAGAGTGAAACCTAAACATGAAAACGGTTACTGCAAAGGAACGGTTTAACCTAGAAGAACGAAATTTGGTGAGCCAAGTGGGACTTGTGTACTGATCATTACCTGCAAGTATCTTCAAGTATGGGTGAAAAAATGTTTGCTGAGATTTCAGGAAACTCGTAGATTTTGGAAGCTTGGCAACCCCTTCCAATGAATGTGATTCTCGTCAGTCTCTGCTTGGGGCTACTTCAATAGGACACAAACCATAGCGATAGAACTTGGAACTACATTATTGTGCCAAGTTTCAAAGAGCTAGCACAAACCGTGTTTGATTTAGAGTTCCAAATACATGTATCCATATAGGAGAAAACAGAGTGAAACCTAAACATGAAAACGGTTATTGTAAAGGAACGGTTTAACCTAGAAGAACGAAATTTGGTGAGCCAAGTGGGATTGGTGTACTGATCATTACATGCCAGTACCATCAAGATTGGGTGAAAATATGTTTGCTGAGATTTCAGGAAATTCGCAGTTTTTTGGAAGCTTGGAAACCCCTTTCAATGAATGTGATTCTCGACAGTCTGTGCTTGGGGCTGCTTCCATAGGACACAAACCATAGCAATAAAACTTGGAACTACATTATTGTGCCAAGTTTCAAAGAGCTAACACAAACCGTGTTTGATTTAGAGTTCCAACTAATTGTATCCATACAGGAGAAAACAGAGTGAAACCTAAACATGAAAACGGTTACTGCAAAGGAACGGTTTAACCTAGAAGAATGAAATTTGGTGAGCCATGTGGGATTGGTGTACTGATCATTACCTGCCAGTACCATCAAGATTGGGTGAAAAAATGTTTGCTGAGATTTCAGGAAATTCGTAGTATTTTGGAACCTTGGCAACCCCGTTCAATGAATGTGATTCTCGTCAGTCTCTGCTTGGGGCTACTTCAATAGGACACAAACCATAGCGAAAGAACTTGGAACTACATTATTGTGCCAAGTTTCAAAGAGCTAGCACAAACCGTGTTTGATTTAGAGTTCCAACTACATGTATCCATATAGGAGAAAACAGAGTGAAACCTAAACATGAAAACGGTTACTGCAAAGGAACGGTTTAACCTAGAAGAACGAAATTTGGTGAGCCAAGTGGGATTGGTGTACTGATCATTACCTGCAACTATCATCAAGATTGGGTGAAAAAAATGTTTGCTGAGATTTCAGGAAACTCGTAGATTTTTGGAAGCTTGGCAACCCCTTCCAATGAATGTGATTCTCGTCAGTCTGTGCTTGGGGCTACTTACATAGGACACAAACCATAGCGATAGAACTTGGAACTACATTATTGTGCCAAGTTTCAAAGAGCTAGCACAAACCGTGTTTGATTTAGAGTTCCAAATACATGTATACATATAGCAGAAAACAGAGTGAAACCTAAACATGAAAACGGTTACTGCAAAGGAACGGTTTAACCTAGAAGAACGAAATTTGGTGAGCCAAGTGGGACTGCTGTAGTGATCATTACCTGCAAGTATCATCAAGATTGGGTGAAAAAATGTTTGCTGAGATTTCAGGAAACTCGTAGTTTTTTGGAAGCTTGGCAACCGCTTCCAATGAATGTGATTCTCGTCAGTCTCTGCTTGGGGCTACTTCAATAGGACACAAACCATAGTGATAGAACTTGGAACTACATTATTGTGCCAAGTTTCAAAGAGCTAGCACAAACCGTGTTTTGATTTAGAGTTCCAACCTACATGTATCCATATAGGAGAAAACAGAGTGAAACCTAAACATGAAAACGGTTACTGCAAAGGAAAGGTTTAACCTAGAAGAACGAAATTTGGTGAGCCAAGTGGGATTGGTGTACTGATCATTACCTGCCAGTACCATCAAGATTGGGGAAAAAATGTTTGCTGAGATTCAGGAAATTCCTAGTTTTTGGAAGCTTGGAACCCCTTTCAATGAAAGTGCTTCTCGTCAGTCTCTGCTTGGGGCTACATCAATAGGACACAAACCATAGCGATAGAACTTGGAACTACATTATTGTGCCAAGTTTCAAAGAGCTAGCACAAACCGTGTTTGATTTAGAGTTCCAAATACATGTATCCATATAGGAGAAAACAGAGTGAAACCTAAACATGACAAGGGTTACTGCAAAGGAATGGTTTAAGCTAGAAGAACGAAATTTGGTGAGCCAAGTGGGATTGGTGTACTGATCATTACCTGCAAGTATCATCAAGATTGGGTGAAAAAAATGTTTTGCTGAGATTTCAGGAAACTCGTAGTTTTTAGGAGCTTGGCAACCCCTTTCAATGAAAGGGATTCTCGTCAGTCTCTGCTTACGGCTACTAACATAGGACACAAACCATAGAGATAGAACTGGGAACTACATTATTGTGCCAAGTTTCAAAGAGCTAGCACAAACCTTGTTTGATTTAGAGTTCCAACTACATGTATCCATATAGGAGAAAACAGAGTGAAACCTAAACATGAAAACGGTTACTGCAACGGAACGGTTTAACCTAGAAGAACGAAATTTGGTGAGCCAAGTGGGATTGGTGTACTGATCATTACCTGCCAGTATCATCAAGATTGGGTGAAAAAAATGTTTGCTGAGATTTCAGGAAACTCGTAGTTTTTTGGAAGCTTGGCAATCCCTTCCAATGAAAGTGATTCTCGTCAGTCTCTGCTTGGGGCTACTTCAATAGGGACACAAACCATAGCGATAGAACTTGGAACTACATTATTGTGCCAAGTATCAAAGAGCTAACACAAACCGTGTTTGATTTAGAGTTCCAACTACATGTATCCATATAGGAGAAAACAGAGTGAACCTAAACATGAAAACGGTTACTGCAAAGGAACGGTTTAACCTAGAAGAACGAAATTTGGTGAGCCAAGTGGGATTTGTGTACTGATCATTACCTGCCAGTACCATCAAGATTGGGTGAAAATATGTTTGCTGAGATTTCAGGAAATTCGCAGTTTTTGGAAGCTTGGCAACCCCTTTCAATGAATGTGATTCTCGTCTGTCTCTGCTTGGGGCTACTTCAATAGGACATAAACCATAGCAATAGAACTTGGAACTACATTATTGTGCCAAGTTTCAAAGAGCTAGCACAAACCGTGTTTGATTTAGAGTTCCAACTACATGTATCCATATAGGAGAAAACAGAGTGAAACCTAAACATGAAAAATGGTTACTGCAAAGGAACGGTTAACCTAGAAGAACGAAATTTGGTGAGCCAAGTGGGATTGGTGTACTGATCATTACCTGCAACTATCATCAAGATTGGGTGAAAAAAATGTTTGCTGAGATTTCAGGAATCTCGTAGTTTTTTGGAAGCTTGGCAACCCCTTCCAATGAATGTGATTCTCGTCAGTCTCTGCTTGGGACTACTTTAATAGGACACAAACCATAGCGATAAAACTTGGAACTACATTATTGTGCCAAGTTTCAAAGAGCTAGCACAAACCGTGTTTGATTTAGAGTTCCAACTACATGTATCCATATAGGAGAAAACAGAGTGAAACCTAAACATGAAAACGGTTACTGCAAAGGAACGGTTTAACCTAGAAGAACGAAATTTGGTGAGTTAAGTGGGACTTGTGTACTGATCATTACCTGCAAGTATCTTCAAGATTGGGTGAAAAAATGTTTGCTGAGATTTCAGGAAACTCGTAGTTTTTGGAAGCTTGGCAACCCCTTCCTTTGAATGTGATTCTCGTCAGTCTCTGCTTGGGGCTACTTCAATAGGACACAAACCATAGCGATAGAACTTGGAACTACATTATTGTGCCAAGTTTCAAAGAGCTAGCACAAACCGTGTTTGATTTAGAGTTCCAACTACATGTATCCATATAGGAGAAAACAGAGTGAAAACCTAAACATGAAAACGGGTTACTGCAAAGGAACGGTTTAACCTAGAAGAACGAAATTTGGTGAGCCAAGTGGGATTGGTGTACTGATCATTACATGCCAGTACCATCAAGATTGGGTGAAAATATGTTTGCTGAGATTTCAGGAAATTCGCAGTTTTTTGGAAGCTTGGAAACCCCTTCCAATGAATGTGATTCTCGTCAGTCTCTGCTTGGGGCTGCTTCCATAGGACACAACCATAGCGATAAAACTTGGAACTACATTATTGTGCCAAGTTTCAAAGAGCTAGCACAAACCGTGTTTGATTTAGAGTTCCAACTACATGTATCCATATAGGAGAAAACAGAGTGAAACCTAAACATGAAAACGGTTACTGCAAAGGAACGGTTTAACCTAGAAGAACGAAATTTGGTGAGCCAAGTGGGATTGGTGTACTGATCATTACCTGCAAGTATCATTAAGTTTGGGTGAAAAAATGTTTGCTGAGATTTCAGGAAACTCGTAGTTTTTTGGAAGCTTGGCAACCCCTTCCAATGAATGTGATTCTCGTCAGTCTCTGCTTGGGGCTACTTACATAGGACACAAACCATAGCGATAAAACTTGGAACTACATTATTGTGCCAAGTTTCAAAGAGCTAGCACAAACCGTGTTTGATTTAGAGTTCCAAATACATGTATCCATATAGGAGAAAACAGAGTGAAACCTAAACATGAAAACGGTTACTGCAAAGGAACGGTTTAACCTAGAAGAACGAAATTTGGTGAGCCAAGAGGGACTGGTGTACTGATCATTACCTGCAAGTATCATCAAGATTGGGTGAAAAAAATGTTGGCTGAGATTTCAGGAAACTCGTAGTTTTTTGGAAGCTTGGCAACCCCTTCCAATGAATGTGATTCTCGTCAGTCTCTGCTTGGGGCTACTTCAATAGGACACAAACCATAGCGATAGAACTTGGAACTATATTATTGTGCCAAGTTTCAAAGAGCTAGCACAAACCGTGTTTGATTTAGAGTTCCAACTACATGTATCCATATAGGAGAAAACAGAGTGAAACCTAAACATGAAAACGGTTACTGCAAAGGAACGGTTTAACCTAGAAGAACGAAATTTGGTGAGCCAAGTGGGATTGGTGTACTGATCATTACCTGCCAGTACGATAAAGATTGGGTGAAAATATGTTTGCTGAGATTTCAGGAAATTCGTAGTTTTTGGGAAGCTTGGCAACCCCTTTCAATTAATGTGATTCTCGTCAGTATATGCTTGGGGCTACTTCCATAGGACACAAACCATAGCGATAGAACTTGGAACTACATTATTGTGCCAAGTTTCAAAGAGCTAGCACAAACCGTGTTTGATTTAGAGTTCCAACTACATGTATCCATATTGGAGAAAACTGAGTGAAACCTAAACATGGAAACGGTTACTGCAAAGGAACGGTTTAACCTAGAAGAACGAAATTTGGTGAGCCAAGTGGGACTTGTGTACTGATCATTACCTGCAAGTATCATCAAGATTGGGTGAAAAAATGTTTGCTGAGATTTCAGGAAACTCGTAGTTTTTGGAAGCTTGGCAACCCCTTCCAATGAATGTGATTCTCGTCAGTCTCTGCTTGGGGCTACTTCAATAGGACACAAACCATAGCGATAGAACTTGGAACTACATTATTGTGCCAAGTTTCAAAGAGCTAGCACAAACCGTGTTTGATTTAGAGTTCCAACTACATGTATCCATATAGGAGAAAACAGAGGGAAACCTAAACATGAAAACGGTTACTGCAAAGGAACGGTTTAACCTAGAAGAACGAAATTTGGTGAGCCAAGTGGGACTGGTGTACTGATCATTACCTGCAAGTATCTTCAAGATTGGGTGAAAAAATGTTTGCTGAGATTTCAGGAAACTCGTAGTTTTTTTGGTAGCTTGGCAACCCCTTCCAATGAATGTGATTCTCGTCAGTCTCTGCTTGGGGCTACTTCAATAGGACACAAACCATAGCGATAGAAACTTGGAACTACATTATTGTGCCAAGTTTCAAAGAGCTAGCACAAACCGTGTTTGATTTAGAGTTCCAACTACATGTATCCATATAGGAGAAAACAGAGTGAAACCTAAACATGAAAACGGTTACTGCAAAGGAACGGTTTAACCTAGAAGAACGAAATTTGGTGAGTTAAGTGGGACTTGTGTACTGATCATTACCTGCAAGTATCTTCAAGATTGGGTGAAAAATGTTTGCTGAGATTTCAGGAAACTCGTAGTTTTTGGAAGCTTGGCAACCCCTTCCATTGAATGTGATTCTCGTCAGTCTCTGCTTGGGGCTACTTCAATAGGACACAAACCATAGCGATAGAACTTGGAACTACATTATTGTGCCAAGTTTCAAAGAGCTAGCACAAACCGTGTTTGATTTAGAGTTCCAACTACATGTATCCATATAGGAGAAAACAGAGTGAAACCTAAACATGAAAACGGTTACTGCAAAGGAACGGTTTAACCTAGAAGAACGAAATTTGGTGAGCCAAGTGGGATTGGTGTACTGATCATTACATGCCAGTACCATCAAGATTGGGTGAAAATATGTTTGCTGAGATTTCAGGAAATTCGCAGTTTTTTGGAAGCTTGGAAACCCCTTCCAATGAATGTGATTCTCGTCAGTCTCTGCTTGGGGCTGCTTCCATAGGACACAAACCATAGCGATAAAACTTGGAACTACATTATTGTGCCAAGTTTCAAAGAGCTAGCACAAACCATGTTTGATTTAGAGTTCCAACTACATGTATCCATATAGGAGAAAACAGAGTTGAAACCTAAACATGAAAACGGTTACTGCAAAGGAACGGTTTAACCTAGAAGAACGAAATTTGGTGAGCCAAGTGGGATTGGTGTACTGATCATTACCTGCAAGTATCATTAAGTTTGGGTGAAAAAATGTTTGCTGAGATTTCAGGAAACTCGTAGTTTTTTGGAAGCTTGGCAACCCCTTCCAATGAATGTGATTCTCGTCAGTCTCTGCTTGGGGCTACTTACATAGGACACAAACCATAGCGATAAAACTTGGAACTACATTATTGTGCCAAGTTTCAAAGTGCTAGCACAAAACCGTGTTTGATTTAGAGTTCCAAATACATGTATCCATATAGGAGAAAACAGAGTGAAACCTAAACATGAAAACGGTTACTGCAAAGGAACGGTTTAACCTAGAAGAACGAAATTTTGTGAGCCAAGTGGGACTGGTGTACTGATCATTACCTGCAAGTATCATCAAGATTGGGTGAAAAAAATGTTGGCTGAGATTTCAGGAAACTCGTAGGTTTTTGGAAGCTTGGCAACCCCTTCCAATGAATGTGATTCTCGTCAGTCTCTGCTTGGGGCTACTTCAATAGGACACAAACCATAGCAATAGAACTTGGAACTATATTATTGTGCCAAGTTTCAAAGAGCTAGCACAAACCGTGTTTGATTTAGAGTTCCAAGTACATGTATCCATATAGGAGAAAACAGAGTGAAACCTAAACATGAAAACGGTTACTGCAAAGGAACGGTTTAACCTAGAAGAACGAAATTTGGTGAGCCAAGTGGGATTGGTGTACTGATCATTACCTGGCAGTACCATCAAGATTGGGTGAAAATATGTTTGCTGAGATTTCAGGAAATTCGTAGTTTTTGGGAAGCTTGGCAACCCCTTTCAATGAATGTGATTCTCGTCAGTATATGCTTGGGGCTACTTCCATAGGACACAAACCATAGCGATAGAACTTGGAACTACATTATTGTGCCAAGTTTCAAAGAGCTAGCACAAACCGTGTTTGATTTAGAGTTCCAACTACATGTATCCATATTGGAGAAAACTGAGTGAAACCTAAACATGGAAACGGTTACTGCAAAGGAACGGTTTAACCTAGAAGAACGAAATTTGGTGAGCCAAGTGGGACTTGTGTACTGATCATTACCTGCAAGTATCTTCATGATTGGGTGAAAAAATGTTTGCTGAGATTTCAGGAAACTCGTAGTTTTTGGAAGCTTGGCAAACCCCTTCCAATGAATGTGATTCTCGTCAGTCTCTGCTTGGGGCTACTTCCATAGGACACGAAACCATAGCGATAGAACTTGGAAATACATTATTGTGCCAAGTTTCAAAGAGCTAGCACAAACCGTGTTTGATTTAGAGTTCCAAGTACATGTATCCATATAGGAGAAAAACAGAGTGAAACCTAAACATGAAAAGGTTACTGCAAAAGGAACGGTTTAACCTAGAAGAACGAAATTGGTGAGCCAAGTGGGATTGGTGTACTGATCATTACCTGCAAGTATCATCAAGATTGGGTGAAAAAAATGTTTGCTGAGATTTCAGGAATCTCGTAGTTTTTTGGAAGCTTGGCAACCCCTTTCCAATGAATGTGATTCTCGTCAGTCTCTGCTTGGGGCTACTTCCATAGGACACAAACCATAGCGATAGAACTTGGAACTACATTATTGTGCCAAGTTTCAAAGAGCTAGCACAAACCCGTGTTTGATTTAGAGTTCCAACTACATGTATCCATATAGGAGAAAACAGAGTGAAACGTAAACATGAAAACGGTTACTGCAAAGGAACGGTTTAACCTAGAAGAACGAAATTTGGTGAGCCTAATTGGATTGGTTTACTGATCATTACCTGCAAGTATCATCAAGATTGGGTGAAAAAAAATGTTGGCTGAGATTTCAGGAAACTCGTAGTATTTTGGAAGCTTGGCAACCCCTTCCAATGAATGTGATTCTCGTCAGTCTCTGCTTGGGGCTACTTCAATAGGACACAAACCATAGCGATAGAACTTGGAACTACATTATTGTGCCAAGTTTCAAAGAGCTAGCACAAAACCGTGTTTGATTTAGAGTTCCAACTACATGTATCCATATAGGAGAAAACAGAGTGAAACCTAAACATGAAAACGGTTACTGCAAAGGAACGGTTGAACCTAGAAGAACGAAATTTGGTGAGCCAAGTGGGATTGGTGTACTGATCATTACCTGGCAGTACCATCAAGATTGGGTGAAAATATGTTTGCTGAGATTTCAGGAAATTCGCAGTTTTTTGGAAGCTTGGCAACCCCTTTCAATGAATGTGATTCTCCTCAGTCTCTGCTTGGGGCTTCTTCCATAGGACACAAACCATAGCGATAAAACTTGGAACTACATTATTGTACCAAGTTTCAAGAGCTAGCACAAACCGTGTTTGATTTAGAGTTCCAAATACATGTATCCCTATAGGCGAAAACAGAGTGAAACGTAAACATGAAAACGGTTACTGCAAAGGAACGGTTTAACCTAGAAAGAAAGAAATTTGGTGAGCCAAGTGGGATTGGTGTACTGATCATTACCTGCCAGTACATTCAAGATTGGGTGAAAAAATGTTTGCTGAGATTTCAGGAAATTCGTAGTTTTTTGGAAGCTTGGCAACCCCTTTCAATGAATGTGATTCTTGTCAGTATATGCTTGGGGCTACTTCCATAGGACACAAACCATAGCGATAGAACTTGGAACTACATTATTGTGCCAAGTTTCAAAGAGCTAGCACAAACCGTGTTTGATTTAGAGTTCCAACTACATGTATCCATATTGGAGAAAACTGAGTGAAACCTAAACATGGAATCGGTTACTGCAAAGGAACGGTTTAACCTAGAAGAACGAAATTTGGTGAGCCAAGTGGACTTGTGTACTGATCATTACCTGCAAGTATCTTCAAGATTGGGTGAAAAATGTTTGCTGAGATTTCAGGAAACTCGTAGTTTTTGGAAGCTTGGCAACCCCTTCCAATGAATGTGATTCCTGTCAGTCTCTGCTTGGGGCTACTTCAATAGGACACAAACCATAGCGATAGAACTTGGAACTACATTATTGTGCCAAGTTTCAAAGAGCTAGCACAAACCGTGTTTGATTTAGAGTTCCAACTACATGTATAAATATAGGAGAAAACAGAGTGAAAACCTAAACATGAAAACGGTTACTGCAAAGGAACGGTTTAACCTAGAAGAACGAAATTTGGTGTGCCAAGTGGGACTGGTGTACTGATCATTACCTGCCAGTACCATCAAGATTGGGTGAAAATATGTTTGCTGAGATTTCAGGAAATTCGCAGTTTTTTGGAAGCTTGGCAACCCCTTTCAATGAATGTGATTCTCGTCAGTCTCTGCTTGGGGCTACATCCATAGGACACAAACCATAGCGATAAAACTTGGAACTACATTATTGTGCCAAGTTTCAAAGAGCTAGCACAAACCGTGTTTGATTTAGAGTTCCAAATACATGTATCCATATAGGAGAAAACAGAGTGAAAGCTAAACATGAAAAACTGTTACTGCAAAGGAACGTTTTAACCTAGAAGAACGAAATTTGGTGAGCCAAGTTGGACTGTTGTACTGATCATTACCTGCAAGTATCAATAAGTTTGGGTAAAAAATGTTTGCTGAGATTTCAGGAAACTCGTAGTTTTTTGGAAGCTTGGCAACCCCTTCCAATGAATGTGATTCTCGTCAGTCTCTGCTTGGGGCTACTTCCATAGGACACAATCCATAGCGATAGAACTTGGAACTACATTATTGTGCCAAGTTTCAAAGAGCTAGCACAAACCGTGTTTGAATTAGAGTTCCAAGTACATGTATCCATATAGGAGAAAACAGAGTGAAACCTAAACATGAAAACGGTTACTGCAAAGGAACGTTTTAACCTAGAAGAACGAAATTTGGTGAGCCAAGTGGGATTGGTGTACTGATCATTACCTGGCAGTACCATCAAGATTGGGTGAAAATAGGTTTGCTGAGATTTCAGGAAATTCGCAGTTTTTTTGGAAGCTTCCCAACCCCTTTCAATGAATGTGATTCTCGTCAGTCTCTGCTTGGGGCTACTTCCATAGGACACAAACCATAGCGATAAAACTTGGAACTACATTATTGTGCCAAGTTTCAAAGAGCTAGCACAAACCGTGTTTGATTTAGAGTTCCAAATACATGTATCCCTATAGGAGAAAACAGAGTGAAATGTAAACATGAAAACGGTTACTGCAAAGGAATGGTTTAACCTAGAAGAAACGAAATTTGGTGAGCCAAGTGGGATTGGTGTACTGATCATTACCTGCCAGTACATTCAAGATTGGGTGAAAAAATGTTTGCTGAGATTTCAGGAAATTCGCAGTTTTTTGGAAGGTTGGCAACCCCTTTCAATGAATGTGATTATCCTCAGTCTCTGCTTGGGCTACTTCAATAGGACACAAACCAAAGTGATAGAACTTGGAACTACATTATTGTGCCAAGTTTCAAAGAGGTGGCACAAACCGTGTTTGATTTAGAGTTCCAACTACATGTATCCATATAGGAGAAAACAGAGTGAAAACTAAACATGAAAACGGTTACTGCAAAGGAACGGTTTAACCTAGAAGAACGAAATTTGGTGAGCCAAGTGGGATTGGTGTAATGATCATTACCTGCAACTATCATCAAGATTGGGTGAAAAAAATATTTGCTGAGATTTCAGGAAACTCGTAGTTTTTTGGAAGCTTTGGCAACCCCTTCCAATGAATGTGATTCTCGTCAGTCTCTGCTTGGGGCTACTTACATAGGACACAAACCATAGCGATAGAACTTGGAAGTACATTATTGTGCCAAGTTTCAAAGAGCTAGCACAAACCGTGTTTGATTTAGAGTTCCAACAACATGTATCCATATAGGAGAAAACAGAGTGAAACCTAAACATGAAAACGGTTACTGCAAAGGAATGGTTTAACCTAGAAGAACGAAATTTGGTGAGCCAAGTGGGACTGGTGTACTGATCATTACCTGCAAGTATCTTCAAGATTGGGTGAAAAAATGTTTGCTGAGATTTCAGGAAACTCGTAGTTTTTGGAAGCTTGGCAACCCCTTCCAATGAATGTGATTCTCGTCAGTCTCTGCTTGGGCTACTTCAATAGGACACAAACCATAGCGATAGAACTTGGAACTACATTATTGTGCCAAGTTTCAAAGACCTAGCACAAACCGTGTTTGATTTAGAGTTCCAACTACATGTATCCATATAGGAGAATACAGAGTGAAACCTAAATATGAAAACGGTTACTGCAAAGGAACGGTTTAACCTAGAAGAACGAAATTTGGTGAGCCAAGTGGGATTGGTGTACTGATCATTACCTGCCAGTACCATCAAGATTGGGTGAAAATATGTTTGCTGAGATTTCAGGAAATTCGCAGTTTTTTGGAAGCTTGGCAACCCCTTTCAATGAATGTGATTCTCGTCTGTCTCTGCTTGGGGCTACTTCCATAGGACACAAACCATAGCGATAAAACTTGGAACTACATTATTGTGCCAAGTTTCAAAGTGCTAGCACAAACCGTGTTTGATTTAGAGTTCCAAATACATGTATCCATATAGGAGAAAACAGAGTGAAAGCTAACATGAAAACTGTTACTGCAAAGGAACGTTTTAACCTAGAAGAACGAAATTTGGTGAGCCAAGTGGGACTGGTGTACTGATCATTACCTGCAAGTATCATTAAGTTTCGGTGTGAAAAAATTTTTGGTGACATTTCAGGAAACTCGTAGTTTTTTTGGAAGCTTGGCAACCCTTCCAATGAATGTGATTCTCGTCAGTCTCTGCTTGGGGCTACTTCCATAGGACACGAACCATAGCGATAGAACTTGGAACTACATTATTGTGCCAAGTTTCAAAGAGCTAGCACAAACCGTGTTTGATTTAGAGTTCCAACTACATGTATCCATATAGGAGAAAACAGAGTGAAACCTAAAAATGAAAACGGTTACTGCAAAGGAACGTTTTAACCTAGAAGAACGAAATTTGGTGAGCCAAGTGGACTGGTGTACTGATCATTACCTGCAATTATCATTAAGATTGGGTGAAAAATGTTTGCTGACATTTCAGGAAACTCGTAGTTTTTTGGAAGCTTGGCAACCCTTCCAATGAATGTGATTCTCGTCAGTCTCTGCTTGGGGCTACTTCCATAGGACACAAACCATAGCGATAGAACTTGGAAATACATTATTGTGCCAAGTTTCAAAGAGCTAGCACAAACCGTGTTTGATTTAGAGTTCCAAGTACATGTATCCATATAGGAGAAAACAGAGTGAAACCTAAACATGAAAACGGTTACTGCAAAGGAACGGTTTAACCTAGAAGAACGAAATTTGGGAGCCAAGTGGGACTGGTGTACTGATCATTACCTGCAAGTATCTTCAAGATTGGGTGAAAAAATGTTTGCTGAGATTTCAGGAAACTCGTAGTTTTTTGGAAGCTTGGCAACCCCTTCCAATGAATGTGATTCTCGTCAGTCTCTGCTTGGGGCTACTTCAATAGGACACAAAACCATAGCGATAGAACTTGGAACTACATTATTGTGCCAAGTTTCAAAGAGCTTGCACAAACCGTATTTGATTTAGAGTTCCAACTACATGTATCCATATAGGAGAAAACAGAGTGAAACCTAAACATGAAAATGGTTACTGCAAAGGAACGGTTTAACCTAGAAGAACGAAATTTGGTGAGCCAAGTGGGATTGGTGTACTGATCATTACCTGCCAGTACATCAAGATTGGGTGAAAATATGTTTGCTGAGATTTCAGGAAATTCGCAGTTTTTTGGAAGCTTGGCAACCCTTTCAATGAATGTGATTCTCGTCTGTCTCTGCTTGGGGCTACTTCCAATAGGACACAAACCATAGCGATAAAACTTGGAACTACATTATTGTGCCAAGTTTCAAAGAGCTAGCACAAACCGTGTTTGATTTAGAGTTCCAATACATGTATCCATATAGGAGAAAACAGAGTGAAACCTAAACATGAAAATGGTTACTGCAAAGGAACGTTTTAACCTAGAAGAACGAAATTTGGTGAGCCAAGTGGGACTGGTGTACTGATCATTACCTGCAAGTATCATTAAGTTTCGGTGAAAAATTTTTTGTGACATTTCAGGAAACTCGTAGTTTTTTGGAAGCTTGGCAACCCCTTCCAATGAATGTGATTCTCGTCAGTCTCTGCTTGGGGCTACTTCCATAGGACACGAACCATAGCGATAGAACTTGGAACTACATTATTGTGCCCAGTTTCAAAGAGCTAGCACAAACCGTGTTTGATTTAGAGTTCCAACTACATGTATCCATATAGGAGAAAACAGAGTGAAACCTAAACATGAAAACGGTTACTGCAAAGGAACGGTTTAACCTAGAAGAACGAAAATTGGTGAGCCAAGTGGGATTGGTGTACTGATCATTACCTGCCAGTACCATCAATATTGGGGAAAATATGTTTGCTGAGATTTCAGGAAATTCGGCAGTTTTTTGGAAGCTTGGCAACCCCTTTCAATGAATGTGATTCTCGTCAGTCTCTGCTTGGGGCTACTTCCATAGGACACAAACCATAGCGATAAAACTTGGAACTACATTATTGTGCCAAGTTTCAAAGAGCTAGCACAAACCGTGTTTGATTTAGAGTTCCAACTACATGTATCCATATAGGAGAAAAACAGAGTGAAACCTAAACATGAAAACTGTTACTGCAAAGGAACGTTTTAACCTAGAAGAACGAAATTTGGTGAGCCAAGTGGGACTGGTGTACTGATCATTACCTGCAATTATCATTAAGATTGGGTGAAAAAATGTTTGCTGACATTTCAGGAAACTCGTAGTTTTTTGGAAGCTTGGCAACCCCTTCCAATGAATGTGATTCTCGTCAGTCTCTGCTTGGGGCTACTTCCATAGGACACAAACCATAGCGATAGAACTTGGAAATACATTATTGTGCCAAGTTTCAAAGAGCTAGCACAAAACCGTGTTTGATTTAGAGTTCCAAGTACATGTATCCATATAGGAGAAAACAGAGTGAAACTAAACATGAAAAATGGTTACTGCAAAGGAACGGTTTTAACCTAGAAGAACGAAATTTGGTGAGCCAAGTGGGACTTGTGTACTGATCATTACCTGCAAGTATCTTCAACATTGGGTGAAAAAATGTTTGCTGAGATTTCAGGAAACTCGTAGTTTTTGGAAGTTTGGCAACCCCTTTCAATGAATGGGATTCTCGTCAGTCTCTGCTTGGGGCTACTTCCATAGGACACAAACCATAGCGATAAAACTTGGAACTACATTATTGTGCCAAGTTTCAAAGAGCTTGCACAAACCGTGTTTGATTTAGAGTTCCAACTACATGTATCCATATAGGAGAAAACACAGTGTAACGTAAACATGAAAACGGTTACTGCAAAGGAACGGTTTAAACCTAGAAGAACGAAATTTGGTGAGCCAAGTGGGATTGGTGTACTGATCATTACCTGCCAGTACCATCAAGATTGGGTTGAAAAATGTTTGCTGAGATTTCTGGAATTCGTAGTTTTTTGAAGCTTGGCAACCCCTTTCAATGAATGTGATTCTCGTCAGTATATGCTTGGGGCTACTTCCCTAGGACACAAACCATAGCGATAATACTTGGAACTACATTATTGTGCAAATTTCAAAGAGCTAGCACAAACCGTGTTTGATTTAGAGTTCCAACTACATGTATCCATATAGGAGAAAACTGAGTGAAACCTAAACATGAAAACGGTTACTGCAAAGGAACTGTTTAACCTAGAAGAACGAAATTGGTGAGCCAAGTGGGACTTGTGTACTGATCATTACCTGCAAGTATTTCAAGATTGGGTGAAAAAATGTTTGCTGAGATTTCAGGAAACTCGTAGTTTTTGGAAGCTTGGCAACCCCTTCCAATGAATGTGATTCTCGTCAGTCTCTGCTTGGGGCTACTTACATTGGACACAAACCATAGCGATAGAACTTGGAACTACATTATTGTGCCAAGTTTCAAAGAGCTAGCACAAACCTTGTTTGATTTAGAATTCCAACTACATGTATCCATAAGGAGAAAACAGAGTGAAACCTAAACATGAAAACGGTTACTGCAAAGGAACGGTTTAACCTAGAAGAACGAAATTTGGTGACCAAGTGGGAATGGTGTACTGATCATTACCTGCAAGTATCTTCAAGATTGGGTGAAAAAATGTTTGTTGAGATTTCAGGAAACTCGTAGTTTTTTGGAAGCTTGGCAACCCCTTCCAATGAATGTGATTCTCGTCAGTCTCTGCTTGGGGCTACTTCCATAGGACACAAACCATAGCGATAGAACTTGTAACTACATTATTGTGCCAAGTTTCAAAGAGCTAGCACAAACCGTGTTTGATTTAGAGTTCCAACTACATGTATCCATATAGGAGAAAACTGAGTGAAACCTAAACATGAAAACGGTTACTGCAAAGGAACGGTTTAACCTAGAAGAACGAAATTTGGTGAGCCAAGTGGGATTGGTGTACTGATCATTACCTGCCAGTACCATCAAGATTGGGTGAAAATATGTTTGCTGAGATTTCAGGAAATTCGCAGTTTTTTGGAAGCTTGGCAACCCCTTTCAATGAATGTGATTCTGGTCTGTCTCTGCTTGGGGCTACTTCCATAGGACACAAACCATAGCGATA
>NW_027553038.1:0-48010 GCF_045843805.1 Urocitellus parryii
ATGATACTTGCAGGTAATGATCAGTACACCAATCCCACTTGGCTCACCAAATTTCGTTCTTGTAGATTAAACCGTTCAATTCCAGTAACCGTTTTCATATTTAGGTTTCACTCTGTTTTCTCCTATATGGATACATGTAGTTGGAACTCTAAATCAAACGCGGTTTGTGCTAGCTCTTTGAAACTTGGCACAATAATGTAGTTCCAAGTTCTATCGCTATGGTTTGTGTCCTATTGAAGTAGCCCCAAGCAGAGACTTACGAGAATCACTTTCATTGAAAGGGGTTGCCAAGCTTCCAAAAAACTACGAGTTTCCTGAAATCTCAGCAAACATTTTTTCACCCAATCTTGATGATACTTGCAGGTAATGATCAGTACACCAATCCCACTTGGCTCACCAAATTTTCGTTCTCTAGGTTAAACCGTTCCTTTGCAGTAACCGTTTTCATGTTTAGGTTTCACTCTGTTTTCTCCTATATGGATACATGTAGTTGGAACTCTAAATCAAACGCGGTTTGTGCTAGCTCTTTGAAACTTGGCACAATAATGTAGTTCCAAGTTCTATGGCTATGGTTTGTGTCCTATTGAAGTAGCCCGAAGCAGAGACTGACGAGAATCACATTCATTGAAAGGGGTTGCCAAGCTTCAAAAAACTACGAGTTTCCTGAAATCTCAGGAAACATTTTTTCACCCAATCTTGATGATACTTGCAGGTAATGATCAGTACCCCAATCCCACTTGGCTCACCAAATTTCGTTCTTCTAGGTTAAACCGTTCCTTTGCAGTAACCGTTTTCATGTTTAGGTTTCACTCTGTTTTCTCCTATATGGATACATGTAGTTGGAACTCTAAATCAAACACGGTTTGTGCTAGCTCTTTGAAACTTGGCACAATAATGTAGTTCCAAGTTCTATCGCTATGGTTTGTGTCCTATTGAAGTAGCCCGAAGCAGAGACTGACGAGAATCACATTCATTGAAAGGGGTTGCCAAGCTTCCAAAAAACTACGAGTTTCCTGAAATCTCAGCAAACATTTTTTCACCCAATCTTGATGATACTTGCAGGTAATGATCAGTACACAAATCCCACTTGGCTCACCAAATTTCGTTCTTCTAGGTTAAACCGTTCCTTTGCAGTAACCGTTTTCATGTTTAGGTTTCACTCTGTTTTCTCCTATATGGATACATGTAGTTGGAACTCTAAAAACAAACACGGTTTGTGCTAGCTCTTTGAAACTTGGCACAAAAATGTAGTTCCAAGTTCTATGGCTATGGTTTGTGTCCTATTGAAGTAGCCCAAGCAGAGACTGATGAGAATCACATTCATTGAAATTGGTTGCCAAGCTTCCAAAAAACTACGAGTTTCTTGAAATCTCAGCAAACATTTTTTCACCAATCTTGATGATACTTGCAGGTAATGATCAGTAATCCAATCACACTTGGCTCACCAAATTTCGTTCTTCTAGGTTAAACCGTTCCTCTGCAGTAACCGTTTTCATGTTTAGGTTTCACTCTGTTTTCTCCTATATGGATACATGTAGTTGGAACTCTAAATCAAACACGGTTTGTGCTAATTATTAGAAACTAGGCACAATAATGTAGTTCCAAGTTCTATCACTATGGTTTGTGTCCTATTGAAGTAGGCCGAAGCAGAGACTGACGAGAATCACTTTCATTGAAAGGGGTTGCCAAGCTTCCGTAAAACTACGAGTTTCCTGAAATCTCAGCAAACATTTTTTCACCCAATCTTGATGGTACTTGCAGGTACTGATCAGTACACAATCCCACTTGGCTCACCAAATTTCGTTCTTCTAGGTTAAACCATTCCTTTTAAGCAACCGTTTTCATGTTTAGGTTTCACTCTGTTTTCTCCTATATGGATACATGTAGTTGGAACTCTAAATCAAACACGGTTTGTGCTAGCTCTTTGAAAACTTGGCACAATAATGTAGTTCCAAGTTGTATCGCTATGGTTTGTGTCCTATTGAAATATCCCCAAGCAGAGACTGACGAGAATCACATTCATTGAAAGGGGTTGCCAAGCTTCCCAAAAACTACGAGTTTCCTGAAATCTCAGCAAACATTTTTCACCACTCTTGATGATACTTGCAGATAATGATCAGTACACGAATCAGACTTGGCTCACCAAATTTCGTTCTTCTAGGTTAAACCGTTCCTTTGCAGTAACCGTTTTCATGTTTAGGTTTCACTCTGTTTTCTCCTATATGGATACA
This sequence comes from Urocitellus parryii, assembly GCF_045843805.1. Classification (NCBI taxonomy): domain Eukaryota; kingdom Metazoa; phylum Chordata; class Mammalia; order Rodentia; family Sciuridae; genus Urocitellus; species Urocitellus parryii. The sequence goes on from NW_027553038.1 coordinate 2,232, forward strand.
TGTAGTTGGAACTCTAAATCAAACACGGTTTGTGCTAGCTCTTTGAAACTTGGCACAATAATGTAGTTCCAAGTTCTATGGCTATGGTTTGTGTCCTATTGAAGTAGCCCCAAGCAGAGACTGACGAGAATCACTTTCATTGAAAGGGGTTGCCAAGCTTCCAAAAAACTACGAGTTTCTTGAAATCTCAGCAAACATTTTTTCACCAATCTTGATGATACTTGCAGGTAATGATCAGTAATCCAATCACACTTGGCTCACCAAATTTCGTTCTTCTAGGTTAAACCGTTCCTTTGCAGTAACCGTTTTCATGTTTAGGTTTCACTCTGTTTTCTCCTATATGGATACATGTAGTTGGAACTCTAAATCAAACACGGTTTGTGCTAATTCTTAGAAACTTGGCACAATAATGTTGTTCCAAGTTCTATCGCTATGGTTTGTGTCCTATTGAAGTAGGCCGAAGCAGAGACTGACGAGAATCACTTTCATTGAAAGGGGTTGCCAAGCTTCCAAAAAACTACGAGTTTCCTGAAATCTCAGCAAACATTTTTTCACCCAATCTTGATGGTACTTGCAGGTACTGATCAGTACACCAATCCCACTTGGCTCACCAAATTTCGTTCTTCTAGGTTAAACCGTTCCTTTGCAGTAACCGTTTTCATGTTTAGGTTTCACTCTGTTTTCTCTATATGGATACATGTAGTTGGAACTCTAAATCAAACACGGTTTGTGCTAGCTCTTTGAAACTTGGCACAATAATGTAGTTCCAAGTTCTATCGCTATGGTTTGTGTCCTATTGAAGTAGGCCGAAGCAGAGACTGACGAGAATCACATTCATTGAAAGGGGTTGCCAAGCTTCCGTAAAACTACGAGTTTCCTGAAATCTCAGCAAACATTTTTTCACCCAATCTTGATGATACTTGCAGGTAATGATCAGTACACCAATCCCACTTGGCTCACCAAATTTCGTTCTTCTAGGTTAAACCGTTCCTTTGCAGTAACCGTTTTCATGTTTAGGTTTCACTCTGTTTTCTCCTATATGGATACATGTAGTTGGAACTCTAAATCAAACACGGTTTGTGCTAGCTCTTTGAAACTTGGCATAATAATGTAGTTCCAAGTTCTATGGCTATGGCTTGTGTCCTATTGAAGTAGCCCGAAGCAGAGACTGACGAGAATCACATTCATTGAAAGGGGTTGCCAAGCTTCCAAAAAACTACGAGTTTCCTGAAATCTCAGCAAACATTTTTCACCAATCTTGTTGATACTTGCAGATAATGATCAGTACACGATTCAGACTTGGCTCACGAAATTTCGTTTCCTCTAGGTTAAACCATTCCTTTTAAGCAACCGTTTTCATGTTTAGGTTTCACTCTGTTTTCTCCTATATGGATACATGTAGTTGGAACTCTAAATCAAACGCGGTTTGTGCTAGCTCTTTGAAACTTGGCACAATAATGTAGTTCCAAGTTGTATCGCTATGGTTTGTGTCCTATTGAAGTAGCCCCAAGCAGAGACTGACGAGATTCACATTCATTGAAATTGGTTGCCAAGCTTCCAAAAAACTACGAGTTTCCTGAAATCTCAGCAAACATTTTTTCACCCAATCTTGATGATACTTGCAGGTAATGATCAGTACACCAATCCCACTTGGCTCACCAAATTTCGTTCTTGTAGATTAAACCGTTCAATTCCAGTAACCGTTTTCATATTTAGGTTTCACTCTGTTTTCTCCTATATGGATACATGTAGTTGGAACTCTAAATCAAACGCGGTTTGTGCTAGCTCTTTGAAACTTGGCACAATAATGTAGTTCCAAGTTCTATCGCTATGGTTTGTGTCCTATTGAAGTAGCCCCAAGCAGAGACTTACGAGAATCACATTCATTGAAAGGGGTTGCCAAGCTTCCAAAAAACTACGAGTTTCCTGAAATCTCAGCAAACATTTTTTCACCCAATCTTGATGATACTTGCAGGTAATGATCAGTACACCAATCCCACTTGGCTCACCAAATTTCGTTCTTCTAGGTTAAACCGTTCCTTTGCAGTAACCGTTTTCATGTTTAGGTTTCACTCTGTTTTCTCCTATATGGATACATGTAGTTGGAACTCTAAATCAAACGCGGTTTGTGCTAGCTCTTTGATACTTGGCACAATAATGTAGTTCCAAGTTCTATGGCTATGGTTTGTGTCCTATTGAAGTAGCCCGAAGCAGAGACTGACGAGAATCACATTCATTGAAAGGGGTTGCCAAGCTTCAAAAAACTACGAGTTTCCTGAAATCTCAGGAAACATTTTTTCACCCAATCTTGATGATACTTGCAGGTAATGATCAGTACCCCAATCCCACTTGGCTCACCAAATTTCGTTCTTCTAGGTTAAACCGTTCCTTTGCAGTAACCGTTTTCATGTTTAGGTTTCACTCTGTTTTCTCCTATATGGATACATGTAGTTGGAACTCTAAATCAAACACGGTTTGTGCTAATTCTTTGAAACTTGGCACAATAATGTAGTTCCAAGTTCTATCGGTATGGTTTGTGTCCTATTGAAGTAGGCCGAAGCAGAGACTGACGAGAATCACTTTCATTGAAAGGGGTTGCCAAGCTTCCGTAAAACTACGAGTTTCCTGAAATCTCAGCAAACATTTTTTCACCCAATCTTGATGGTACTTGCAGGTACTGATCAGTACACCAATCCCACTTGGCTCACCAAATTTCGTTCTTCTAGGTTAAACCGTTCCTTTGCAGTAACCGTTTTCATGTTTAGGTTTCACTCTGTTTTCTTCTATATGGATACATGTAGTTGGAACTCTAAATCAAACACAGTTTGTGCTAGCTCTTTGAAACTTGGCACAATAATGTAGTTCCAAGATCTATGGCTATGGTTTGTGTCCTATTGAAGTAGTCCCAAGCAGAGACTGACGAGAATCACTTTCATTGAAAGGGGTTGCCAAGCTTCCCAAAAACTACGAGTTTCCTGAAATCTCAGCAAACATTTTTCACCAATCTTGATGATACTTGCAGATAATGATCAGTACACGAATCAGACTTGGCTCACCAAATTTCGTTCTTCTAGGTTAAACCGTTCCTTTTTAGCAACCGTTTTCATGTTTAGGTTTCACTCTGTTTTCTCCTATATGGATACATGTAGTTGGAACTCTAAATCAAACGCGGTTTGTGCTAGCTCTTTGAAACTTGGCACAATAATGTAGTTCCAAGTTGTATCGCTATGGTTTGTGTCCTATTGAAGTAGCCCAAGCAGAGACTGACGAGAATCACATTCATTGAAAGGGGTTGCCAAGCTTCCAAAAACTACGAGTTTCCTGAAATCTCAGCAAACATTTTTCACCACTCTTGATGATACTTGCAGATAATGATCAGTACACGAATCAGACTTGGCTTACCAAATTTCGTTCTTCTAGGTTAATCCGTCCTTTTTTAGCAACCGTTTTCATGTTTAGGTTTCACTCTGTTTTCTCCTATATGGATACATGTAGTTGGAACTCTAAATCAAACACGGTTTGTGCTAGCTCTTTGAAACTTGGCACAATAATGTAGTTCCAAGTTCTATGGCTATGGTTTGTGTCCTATTGAAGTAGCCCCAAGCAGAGACTGACGAGAATCACTTTCATTGAAAGGGGTTGCCAAGCTTCCAAAAAACTACGAGTTTCTTGAAATCTCAGCAAACATTTTTTCACCAATCTTGATGATATTGCAGGTAATGATCAGTAATCCAATCACACTTGGCTCACCAAATTTCGTTCTTCTAGGTTAAACCGTTCCTTTGCAGTAACCGTTTTCATGTTTAGGTTTCACTCTGTTTTCTCCTATATGGATACATGTAGTTGGAACTCTAAATCAAACACGGTTTGTGCTAATTCTTAGAAACTTGGCACAATAATGTTGTTCCAAGTTCTATCGCTATGGTTTGTGTCCTATTGAAGTAGGCCGAAGCAGAGACTGACGAGAATCACTTTCATTGAAAGGGGTTGCCAAGCTTCCGTAAAACTACGAGTTTCCTGAAATCTCAGCAAACATTTTTTTCACCCAATCTTGATGGTACTTGCAGGTACTGATCAGTACACCAATCCCACTTGGCTCACCAAATTTCGTTCTTCTAGGTTAAACCGTTCCTTTGCAGTAACCGTTTTCATGTTTAGGTTTCACTCTGTTTTCTCGTATATGGATACATGTAGTTGGAACTCTAAATCAAACACGGTTTGTGCTAGCTCTTTGAAACTTGGCACAATAATGTAGTTCCAAGTTCTATCGCTATGGTTTGTGTTCTATTGAAGTAGCCCGAAGCAGAGACTGACGAGAATCACATTCATTGAAAGGGGTTGCCAAGCTTCCAAAAAACTACGAGTTTCCTGAAATCTCAGCAAACATTTTTTCACCCAATCTTGATGATACTTGCAGGTAATGATCAGTACACCAATCCCACTTGGCTCACCAAATTTCGTTCTTCTAGGTTAAACCGTTCCTTTGCAGTAACCGTTTTCATGTTTAGGTTTCACTCTGTTTTCTCCTATATGGATACGTGTAGTTGGAACTCTAAATCAAACACGGTTTGTGCTAGCTCTTTGAAACTTGGCACAATAATGTAGTTCCAAGTTCTATGGCTATGGTTTGTGTCCTATTGAAGTAGCCCCAAGCAGAGACTGACGAGAATCACTTTCATTGAAAGGGGTTGCCAAGCTTCCAAAAAACTACGAGTTTCTTGAAATCTCAGCAAACATTTTTTCACCAATCTTGATGATACTTGCAGGTAATCATCAGTACACCAATCCCACTTGGCTTACCAAATTTCGTTCTTCTAGGTTAAACCGTTCCTTTGCAGTAACCGTTTTCATGTTTAGGGTTTCACTCTGTTTTCTCCTATATGGATACATGTAGTTGGAACTCTAAATCAAACACGGTTTGTGCTAATTCTTAGAAACTTGGCACAATAATGTTGTTCCAAGTTCTATCGCTATGGTTTGTGTCCTATTGAAGTAGGCCGAAGCAGAGACTGACGAGAATCACTTTCATTGAAAGGGGTTGCCAAGCTTCCAAAAAACTACGAGTTTCCTGAAATCTCAGCAAACATTTTTTCACCCAATCTTGATGGTACTTGCAGGTACTGATCAGTACACCAATCCCACTTGGCTCACCAAATTTCGTTCTTCTAGGTTAAACCGTTCCTTTGCAGTAACCGTTTTCATGTTTAGGTTTCACTCTGTTTTCTCCTATATGGATACATGTAGTTGGAACTCTAAATCAAACACGGTTTGTGCTAGCTCTTTGAAACTTGGCACAATAATGTAGTTCCAAGTTCTATCGCTATGGTTTGTGTCCTATTGAAGTAGGCCCAAGCAGAGACTGACGAGAATCACATTCATTGAAAGGGGTTGCCAAGCTTCCGTAAAACTACGATTTTCCTGAAATCTCAGCAAACATTTTTTCACCCAATCTTGATGATACTTGCAGGTAATGATCAGTACACCAATCCCACTTGGCTCACCAAATTTCGTTCTTCTAGGTTAAACCGTTCCTTTGCAGTAACCGTTTTCATGTTTAGGTTTCACTCTGTTTTCTCCTATATGGATACATGTAGTTGGAACTCTAAATCAAACACGGTTTGTGCTAGCTCTTTGAAACTTGGCATAATAATGTAGTTCCAAGTTCTATGGCTATGGTTTGTGTCCTATTGAAGTAGCCCAAAGCAGAGACTGACGAGAATCACATTCATTGAAAGGGGTTGCCAAGCTTCCAAAAAACTACGAGTTTCCTGAAATCTCAGCAAACATTTTTCACCAATCTTGTTGATACTTGCAGATAATGATCAGTACACGATTCAGACTTGGCTCACGAAATTTCGTTCCTCTAGGTTAAACCATTCCTTTTAAGCAACCGTTTTCATGTTTAGGTTTCACTCTGTTTTCTCCTATATGGATACATGTAGTTGGAACTCTAAATCAAACGCGGTTTGTGCTAGCTCTTTGAAACTTGGCACAATAATGTAGTTCCAAGTTGTATCGCTATGGTTTGTGTCCTATTGAAGTAGCCACAAGCAGAGACTGACGAGATTCACATTCATTGAAATTGGTTGCCAAGCTTCCGTAAAACTACGAGTTTCCTGAAATCTCAGCAAACATTTTTTCACCCAATCTTGATGATACTTGCAGGTAATGATCAGTACACCAATCCCACTTGGCTCACCAAATTTCGTTCTTGTAGATTAAACCGTTCAATTCCAGTAACCGTTTTCATATTTAGGTTTCACTCTGTTTTCTCCTATATGGATACATGTAGTTGGAACTCTAAATCAAACGCGGTTTGTGCTAGCTCTTTGAAACGTGGCACAATAATGTAGTTCCAAGTTTGTATCGCTATGGTTTGTGTCCTATTGAAGTAGCCCCAAGCAGAGACTGACGAGAATCACATTCATTGAAAGGGGTTGCCAAGCTTCCCAAAAAACTACGAGTTTCCTGAAATCTCAGCAAACATTTTTCACCACTCTTGATGATACTTGCAGATAATGATCAGTACACGAATCAGACTTGGCTTACCAAATTTCGTTCTTCTAGGTTAATCCGTCCTTTTTTAGCAACCGTTTTCATGTTTAGGTTTCACTCTGTTTTCTCCTATATGGATACATGTAGTTGGATCTCTAAATCAAACGCGGTTTGTGCTAGCTCTTTGAAACTTGGCACAATAATGTAGTTCCAAGTTCTATGGCTATGGTTTGTGTCCTATTGAAGTAGCCCGAAGCAGAGACTGACGAGAATCACATTCATTGAAAGGGGTTGCCAAGCTTCAAAAAACTACGAGTTTCCTGAAATCTCAGGAAACATTTTTTCACCCAATCTTGATGATACTTGCAGGTAATGATCAGTACCCCAATCCCACTTGGCTCACCAAATTTCGTTCTTCTAGGTTAAACCGTTCCTTTGCAGTAACCGTTTTCATGTTTAGGTTTCACTCTGTTTTCTCCTATATGGATACATGTAGTTGGAACTCTAAATCAAACACGGTTTGTGCTAGCTCTTTGAAACTTGGCACAATAATGTAGTTCCAAGTTCTATCGCTATGGTTTGTGTCCTATTGAAGTAGCCCGAAGCAGAGACTGACGAGAATCACATTCATTGAAAGGGGTTGCCAAGCTTCCAAAAAACTACGAGTTTCCTGAAATCTCAGCAACATTTTTCACCCAATCTTGATGATACTTGCAGGTAATGATCAGTACACAAATCCCACTTGGCTCACCAAATTTCGTTCTTCTAGGTTAAACCGTTCCTTTGCAGTAACCGTTTTCATGTTTAGGTTTCACTCTGTTTTCTCCTATATGGATACATGTAGTTGGAACTCTAAATCAAACACGGTTTGTGCTAGCTCTTTGAAACTTGGCACAAAAATGTAGTTCCAAGTTCTATGGCTATGGTTTGTGTCCTATTGAAGTAGCCCCAAGCAGAGACTGATGAGAATCACATTCATTGAAATTGGTTGCCAAGCTTCCAAAAAACTACGAGTTTCTTGAAATCTCAGCAAACATTTTTTCACCAATCTTGATGATACTTGCAGGTAATGATCAGTAATCCAATCACACTTGGCTCACCAAATTTCGTTCTTCTAGGTTAAACCGTTCCTTTGCCAGTAACCGTTTTCATGTTTAGGTTTCACTCTGTTTTCTCCTATATGGATACATGTAGTTGGAACTCTAAATCAAACACGGTTTGTGCTAATTCTTAGAAACTTGGCACAATAATGTAGTTCCAAGTTCTATCACTATGGTTTGTGTCCTATTGAAGTAGGCCGAAGCAGAGACTGACGAGAATCACTTTCATTGAAAGGGGTTGCCAAGCTTCCGTAAAACTACGAGTTTCCTGAAATCTCAGCAAACATTTTTTTCACCCAATCTTGATGGTACTTGCAGGTACTGATCAGTACACCAATCCCACTTGGCTCACCAAATTTCGTTCTTCTAGGTTAAACCATTCCTTTTAAGCAACCGTTTTCATGTTTAGGTTTCACTCTGTTTTCTCCTATATGGATACATGTATTTGGAACTCTAAATCAAACACGGTTTGTGCTAGCTCTTTGAAACTTGGCACAATAATGTAGTTCCAAGTTGTATCGCTATGGTTTGTGTCCTATTGAAATATCCCCAAGCAGAGACTGACGAGAATCACATTCATTGAAAGGGGTTGCCAAGCTTCCCAAAAACTACGAGTTTCCTGAAATCTCAGCAAACATTTTTCACCACTCTTGATGATACTTGCAGATAATGATCAGTACACGAATCAGACTTGGCTCACCAAATTTCGTTCTTCTAGGTTAAACCGTTCCTTTGCAGTAACCGTTTTCATGTTTAGGTTTCACTCTGTTTTCTCCTATATGGATACATGTAGTTGGAACTCTAAATCAAACACGGTTTGTGCTAGCTCTTTGAAACTTGGCACAATAATGTAGTTCCAATGTTCTATGGCTATGGTTTGTGTCCTATTGAAGTAGCCCCAAGCAGAGACTGACGAGAATCACTTTCATTGAAAGGGGTTGCCAAGCTTCCAAAAAACTACGAGTTTCTTGAAATCTCAGCAAACATTTTTTCACCAATCTTGATGATACTTGCAGGTAATGATCAGTAATCCAATCACACTTGGCTCACCAAATTCGTTCTTCTAGGTTAAACCGTTCCTTTGCAGTAACCGTTTTCATGTTTAGGTTTCACTCTGTTTTCTCCTATATGGATACATGTAGTTGGAACTCTAAATCAAACACGGTTTGTGCTAATTCTTAGAAACTTGGCACAATAATGTTGTTCCAAGTTCTATCGCTATGGTTTGTGTCCTATTGAAGTAGGCCCGAAGCAGAGACTGACGAGAATCACATTCATTGAAAGGGGTTGCCAAGCTTCCAAAAAACTACGAGTTTCCTGAAATCTCAGCAAACATTTTTTCACCCAATCTTGATGGTACTTGCAGGTACTGATCAGTACACCAATCCCACTTGGCTCACCAAATTTCGTTCTTCTAGGTTAAACCGTTCCTTTGCAGTAACCGTTTTCATGTTTAGGTTTCACTCTGTTTTCTCCTATATGGATACATGTAGTTGGAACTCTAAATCAAACACGGTTTGTGCTAGCTCTTTGAAACTTGGCACAATAATGTAGTTCCAAGTTCTATCGCTATGGTTTGTGTCCTATTGAAGTAGCCCGAAGCAGAGACTGACGAGAATCACATTCATTGAAAGGGGTTGCCAAGCTTCCAAAAAACTACGAGTTTCCTGAAATCTCAGCAAACATTTTTCACCAATCTTGTTGATACTTGCAGATAATGATCAGTACACGATTCAGACTTGGCTCACGAAATTTCGTTCCTCTAGGTTAAACCATTCCTTTTAAGCAACCGTTTTCATGTTTAGGTTTCACTCTGTTTTCTCCTATATGGATACATGTAGTTGGAACTCTAAATCAAACGCGGTTTGTGCTAGCTCTTTGAAACTTGGCACAATAATGTAGTTCCAAGTTGTATCGCTATGGTTTGTGTCCTATTGAAGTAGCCCCAAGCAGAGACTGACGAGATTCACATTCATTGAAATTGGTTGCCAAGCTTCCAAAAACTACGAGTTTCCTGAAATCTCAGCAAACATTTTTTTCACCCAATCTTGATGATACTTGCAGGTAATGATCAGTACACCAATCCCACTTGGCTCACCAAATTTCGTTCTTGTAGATTAAACCGTTCAATTCCAGTAAACCGTTTTCATATTTAGGTTTCACTCTGTTTTCTCCTATATGGATACATGTAGTTGGAACTCTAAATCAAACGCGGTTTGTGCTAGCTCTTTGAAACTTGGCACAATAATGTAGTTCCAAGTTCTATCACTATGGTTTGTGTCCTATTGAAGTAGCCCCAAGCAGAGACTTACGAGAATCACTTTCATTGAAAGGGGTTGCCAAGCTTCCAAAAAACTACGAGTTTCCTGAAATCTCAGCAAACATTTTTTCACCCAATCTTGATGATACTTGCAGGTAATGATCAGTACACCAATCCCACTTGGCTCACCAAAATTTCGTTCTTCTAGGTTAAACCGTTCCTTTGCAGTAACCGTTTTCATGTTTAGGTTTCACTCTGTTTTCTCCTATATGGATACATGTAGTTGGAACTCTAAATCAAACGCGGTTTGTGCTAGCTCTTTGAAACTTGGCACAATAATGTAGTTCCAAGTTCTATGGCTATGGTTTGTGTCCTATTGAAGTAGCCCGAAGCAGAGACTGACGAGAATCACATTCATTGAAAGGGGTTGCCAAGCTTCAAAAAACTACGAGTTTCCTGAAATCTCAGCAAACATTTTTTCACCCAATCTTGATGATACTTGCAGGTAATGATCAGTAATCCAATCCCACTTGGCTCACCAAATTTCGTTCTTCTAGGTTAAACCGTTCCTTTGCAGTAACCGTTTTCATGTTTAGGTTTCACTCTGTTTTCTCCTATATGGATACATGTAGTTGGAACTCTAAATCAAACACGGTTTGTGCTAGCTCTTTGAAACTTGGCATAATAATGTAGTTCCAAGTTCTATGGCTATGGTTTGTGTCCTATTGAAGTAGCCCAAAGCAGAGACTGACGAGAATCACATTCTGAAAGGGGTTGCCAAGCTTCAAAAAACTACGAGTTTCCTGAAATCTCAGCAAACATTTTTCACCAATCTTGTTGATACTTGCAGATAATGATCAGTACACGATTCAGACTTGGCTCACGAAATTTCGTTCCTCTAGGTTAACCATTCCTTTTAAGCAACCGTTTTCATGTTTAGGTTTCACTCTGTTTCTCCTATATGGATACATGTAGTGGAACTCTAAATCAAACGCGGTTTGTGCTAGCTCTTTGAAACTTGGCACAATAATGTAGTTCCAAGTTGTATCGCTATGGTTTGTGTCCTATTGAAGTAGCCACAAGCAGAGACTGACGAGATTCACATTCATTGAAATTGGTTGCCAAGCTTCCGTAAAACTACGAGTTTCCTGAAATCTCAGCAAACATTTTTTCACCCAATCTTGATGATACTTGCAGGTAATGATCAGTACACCAATCCCACTTGGCTCACCAAATTTCGTTCTTCTAGATTAAACCGTTCAATTCCAGTAACCGTTTTCATATTTAGGTTTCACTCTGTTTTCTCCTATATGGATACATGTAGTTGGAACTCTAAATCAAACGCGGTTTGTGCTAGCTCTTTGAAACTTGGCACAATAATGTAGTTCCAAGTTGTATCGCTATGGTTTGTGTCCTATTGAAGTAGCCCCAAGCAGAGACTGACGAGAATCACATTCATTGAAAGGGGTTGCCAAGCTTCCAAAAAAACTACAGTTTCCTGAAATCTCAGCAAACATTTTTCACCACTCTTGATGATACTTGCAGATAATGATCAGTACACGAATCAGACTTGGCTTACCAAATTTTCGTTCTTCTAGGTTAATCCGTCCTTTTTTAGCACCGTTTTCATGTTTAGGTTTCACTCTGTTTTCTCCTATATGGATACATGTAGTTGGATCTCTAAATCAAACGCGGTTTGTGCTAGCTCTTTGAAACTTGGCACAATAATGTAGTTCCAAGTTCTATGGCTATGGTTTGTGTCCTATTGAAGTAGCCCGAAGCAGAGACTGACGAGAATCACATTCATTGAAAGGGTTGCCAAGCTTCAAAAAACTACGAGTTTCCTGAAATCTCAGGAAACATTTTTTCACCCAATCTTGATGATACTTGCAGGTAATGATCAGTACCCCAATCCCACTTGGCTCACCAAATTTCGTTCTCCTAGGTTAAACCGTTCCTTTGCAGTAACCGTTTTCATGTTTAGGTTTCACTCTGTTTTCTCCTATATGGATACATGTAGTTGGAACTCTAAATCAAACACGGTTTGTGCTAGCTCTTTGAAACTTGGCACAATAATGTAGTTCCAAGTTCTATCGCTATGGTTTGTGTCCTATTGAAGTAGCCCGAAGCAGAGACTGACGAGAATCACATTCATTGAAAGGGGTTGCCAAGCTTCCAAAAAACTACGAGTTTCCTGAAATCTCAGCAAACATTTTTTCACCCAATCTTGATTGATACTTGCAGGTAATGATCAGTACACAAATCCCACTTGGCTCACCAAATTTCGTTCTTCTAGGTTAAACCGTTCCTTTGCAGTAACCGTTTTCATGTTTAGGTTTCACTCTGTTTTCTCCTATATGGATACATGTAGTTGGAACTCTAAAACAAACACGGTTTGTGCTAGCTCTTTGAAACTTGGCACAAAAATGTAGTTCCAAGTTCTATGGCTATGGTTTGTGTCCTATTGAAGTAGCCCCAAGCAGAGACTGATGAGAATCACATTCATTGAAATTGGTTGCCAAGCTTCCAAAAAACTACGAGTTTCTTGAAATCTCAGCAAACATTTTTTCACCAATCTTGATGATACTTGCAGGTAATGATCAGTAATCCAATCACACTTGGCTCACCAAATTTCGTTCTTCTAGGTTAAACCGTTCCTTTGCAGTAACCGTTTTCATGTTTAGGTTTCACTCTGTTTTCTCCTATATGGATACATGTAGTTGGAACTCTAAATCAAACACGGTTTGTGCTAATTCTTAGAAACTTGGCACAATAATGTAGTTCCAAGTTCTATCACTATGGTTTGTGTCCTATTGAAGTAGGCCGAAGCAGAGACTGACGAGAATCACTTTCATTGAAAGGGGTTGCCAAGCTTCCGTAAAACTACGAGTTTCCTGAAATCTCAGCAAACATTTTTTCACCCAATCTTGATGGTACTTGCAGGTACTGATCAGTACACCAATCCCACTTGGCTCTCCAAATTTCGTTCTTCTAGGTTAAACCATTCCTTTTAAGCAACCGTTTTCATGTTTAGGTTTCACTCTGTTTTCTCCTATATGGATACATGTAGTTGGAACTCTAAATCAAACACGGTTTGTGCTAGCTCTTTGAAACTTGGCACAATAATGTAGTTCCAAGTTGTATCGCTATGGTTTGTGTCCTATTGAAATATCCCCAAGCAGAGACTGACGAGAATCACATTCATTGAAAGGGGTTGCCAAGCTTCCCAAAAACTACGAGTTTCCTGAAATCTCAGCAAACATTTTTCACCACTCTTGATGATACTTGCAGATAATGATCAGTACACGAATCAGGACTTGGCTCACCAAATTTCGTTCTTCTAGGTTAAACCGTTCCTTTGCAGTAACCGTTTTCATGTTTAGGTTTCACTCTGTTTTCTCCTATATGGATACATGTAGTTGGAACTCTAAATCAAACACGGTTTTGTGCTAGCTCTTTGAAACTTGGCACAATAATGTAGTTCCAAGTTCTATGGCTATGGTTTGTGTCCTATTGAAGTAGCCCCAAGCAGAGACTGACGAGAATCACTTTCATTGAAAGGGGTTGCCAAGCTTCAAAAAACTACGAGTTTCTTGAAATCTCAGCAAACATTTTTTCACCAATCTTGATGATACTTGCAGGTAATGATCAGTAATCCAATCACACTTGGCTCACCAAATTTCGTTCTTCTAGGTTAAACCGTTCCTTTGCAGTAACCGTTTTCATGTTTAGGTTTCACTCTGTTTTCTCCTATATGGATACATGTAGTTGGAACTCTAAATCAAACACGGTTTGTGCTAATTCTTAGAAACTTGGCACAATAATGTTGTTCCAAGTTCTATCGCTATGGTTTGTGTCCTATTGAAGTAGGCCGAAGCAGAGACTGACGAGAATCACATTCATTGAAAGGGGTTGCCAAGCTTCCGTAAAACTACGAGTTTCCTGAAATCTCAGCAAACATTTTTTCACCCAATCTTGATGATACTTGCAGGTAATGATCAGTACACCAATCCCACTTGGCTCACCAAATTTCGTTCTTCTAGGTTAAACCGTTCCTTTGCAGTAACCGTTTTCATGTTTAGGTTTCACTCTGTTTTCTCCTATATGGATACATGTAGTTGGAACTCTAAATCAAACACGGTTTGTGCTAGCTCTTTGAAACTTGGCATAATAATGTAGTTCCAAGTTCTATGGCTATGGCTTGTGTCCTATTGAAGTAGCCCGAAGCAGAGACTGACGAGAATCACATTCATTGAAAGGGGTTGCCAAGCTTCCAAAAAACTACGAGTTTCCTGAAATCTCAGCAAACATTTTTCACCAATCTTGTTGATACTTGCAGATAATGATCAGTACACGATTCAGACTTGGCTCACGAAATTTCGTTCCTCTAGGTTAAACCATTCCTTTTAAGCAACCGTTTTCATGTTTAGGTTTCACTCTGTTTTCTCCTATATGGATACATGTAGTTGGAACTCTAAATCAAACGCGGTTTGTGCTAGCTCTTTGAAACTTGGCACAATAATGTAGTTCCAAGTTGTATCGCTATGGTTTGTGTCCTATTGAAGTAGCCCCAAGCAGAGACTGACGAGATTCACATTCATTGAAATTGGTTGCCAAGCTTCCAAAAAACTACGAGTTTCCTGAAATCTCAGCAAACATTTTTCACCCAATCTTGATGATACTTGCAGGTAATGATCAGTACACCAATCCCACTTGGCTCACCAAATTTCGTTCTTGTAGATTAAACCGTTCAATTCCAGTAACCGTTTTCATATTTAGGTTTCACTCTGTTTTCTCCTATATGGATACATGTAGTTGGAACTCTAAATCAAACGCGGTTTGTGCTAGCTCTTTGAAACTTGGCACAATAATGTAGTTCCAAGTTCTATCGCTATGGTTTGTGTCCTATTGAAGTAGCCCCAAGCAGAGACTTACGAGAATCACTTTCATTGAAAGGGGTTGCCAAGCTTCCAAAAACTACGAGTTTCCTGAAATCTCAGCAAACATTTTTTCACCCAATCTTGATGATACTTGCAGGTAATGATCAGTACACCAATCCCACTTGGCTCACCAAATTTCGTTCTTCTAGGTTAAACCGTTCCTTTGCAGTAACCGTTTTCATGTTTAGGTTTCACTCTGTTTTCTCCTATATGGATACATGTAGTTGGAACTCTAAATCAAACGCGGTTTGTGCTAGCTCTTTGAAACTTGGCACAATAATGTAGTTCCAAGTTCTATGGCTATGGTTTGTGTCCTATTGAAGTAGCCCGAAGCAGAGACTGACGAGAATCACATTCATTGAAAGGGGTTGCCAAGCTTCAAAAAACTACGAGTTTTCCTGAAATCTCAGGAAACATTTTTTCACCCAATCTTGATGATACTTGCAGGTAATGATCAGTACCCCAATCCCACTTGGCTCACCAAATTTCGTTCTTCTAGGTTAAACCGTTCCTTTGCAGTAACCGTTTTCATGTTTAGGTTTCACTCTGTTTTCTCCTATATGGATACATGTAGTTGGAACTCTAAATCAAACACGGTTTGTGCTAATTCTTTGAAACTTGGCACAATAATGTAGTTCCAAGTTCTATCGGTATGGTTTGTGTCCTATTGAAGTAGGCCGAAGCAGAGACTGACGAGAATCACTTTCATTGAAAGGGGTTGCCAAGCTTCCGTAAAACTACGAGTTTCCTGAAATCTCAGCAAACATTTTTTCACCCAATCTTGATGGTACTTGCAGGTACTGATCAGTACACCAATCCCACTTGGCTCACCAAATTTCGTTCTTCTAGGTTAAACCGTTCCTTTGCAGTAACCGTTTTCATGTTTAGGTTTCACTCTGTTTTCTTTCTATATGGATACATGTAGTTGGAACTCTAAATCAAACACAGTTTGTGCTAGCTCTTTGAAACTTGGCACAATAATGTAGTTCCAAGATCTATGGCTATGGTTTGTGTCCTATTGAAGTAGTCCCAAGCAGAGACTGACGAGAATCACTTTCATTGAAAGGGGTTGCCAAGCTTCCCAAAAACTACGAGTTTCCTGAAATCTCAGCAAACATTTTTCACCAATCTTGATGATACTTGCAGATAATGATCAGTACACGAATCAGACTTGGCTCACCAAATTTCGTTCTTCTAGGTTAAACCGTTCCTTTTTAGCAACCGTTTTCATGTTTAGGTTTCACTCTGTTTTCTCCTATATGGATACATGTAGTTGGAACTCTAAATCAAACGCGGTTTGTGCTAGCTCTTTGAAACTTGGCACAATAATGTAGTTCCAAGTTGTATCGCTATGGTTTGTGTCCTATTGAAGTAGCCCCAAGCAGAGACTGACGAGAATCACATTCATTGAAAGGGGTTGCCAAGCTTCCAAAAAACTACGAGTTTCCTGAAATCTCAGCAAACATTTTTCACCACTCTTGATGATACTTGCAGATAATGATCAGTACACGAATCAGACTTGGCTTACCAAATTTCGTTCTTCTAGGTTAATCCGTCCTTTTTAGCAACCGTTTTCATGTTTAGGTTTCACTCTGTTTTCTCCTATATGGATACATGTAGTTGGAACTCTAAATCAAACACGGTTTGTGCTAGCTCTTTGAAACTTGGCACAATAATGTAGTTCCAAGTTCTATGGCTATGGTTTGTGTCCTATTGAAGTAGCCCCAAGCAGAGACTGACGAGAATCACTTTCATTGAAAGGGGTTGCCAAGCTTCCAAAAAACTACGAGTTTCTTGAAATCTCAGCAAACATTTTTTCACCAATCTTGATGATATTGCAGGTAATGATCAGTAATCCAATCACACTTGGCTCACCAAATTTCGTTCTTCTAGGTTAAACCGTTCCTTTGCAGTAACCGTTTTCATGTTTAGGTTTCACTCTGTTTTCTCCTATATGGATACATGTAGTTGGAACTCTAAATCAAACACGGTTTGTGCTAATTCTTAGAAACTTGGCACAATAATGTTGTTCCAAGTTCTATCGCTATGGTTTGTGTCCTATTGAAGTAGGCCGAAGCAGAGACTGACGAGAATCACTTTCATTGAAAGGGGTTGCCAAGCTTCCGTAAAACTACGAGTTTCCTGAAATCTCAGCAAACATTTTTTCACCCAATCTTGATGGTACTTGCAGGTACTGATCAGTACACCAATCCCACTTGGCTCACCAAATTTCGTTCTTCTAGGTTAAACCGTTCCTTTGCAGTAACCGTTTTCATGTTTAGGTTTCACTCTGTTTTCTCGTATATGGATACATGTAGTTGGAACTCTAAATCAAACACGGTTTGTGCTAGCTCTTTGAAACTTGGCACAATAATGTAGTTCCAAGTTCTATCGCTATGGTTTGTGTTCTATTGAAGTAGCCCGAAGCAGAGACTGACGAGAATCACATTCATTGAAAGGGGTTGCCAAGCTTCCAAAAAACTACGAGTTTCCTGAAATCTCAGCAAACATTTTTCACCACTCTTGATGATACTTGCAGATAATGATCAGTACACGAATCAGACTTGGCTTACCAAATTTCGTTCTTCTAGGTTAATCCGTCCTTTTTTAGCAACCGTTTTCATGTTTAGGTTTCACTCTGTTTTCTCCTATATGGATACATGTAGTTGGAACTCTAAATCAAACACGGTTTGTGCTAGCTCTTTGAAACTTGGCACAATAATGTAGTTCCAAGTTCTATGGCTATGGTTTGTGTCCTATTGAAGTAGCCCCAAGCAGAGACTGACGAGAATCACTTTCATTGAAAGGGGTTGCCAAGCTTCCAAAAAACTACGAGTTTCTTGAAATCTCAGCAAACATTTTTTCACCAATCTTGATGATATTGCAGGTAATGATCAGTAATCCAATCACACTTGGCTCACCAAATTTCGTTCTTCTAGGTTAAACCGTTCCTTTGCAGTAACCGTTTTCATGTTTAGGTTTCACTCTGTTTTCTCCTATATGGATACATGTAGTTGGAACTCTAAATCAAACACGGTTTGTGCTAATTCTTAGAAACTTGGCACAATAATGTTGTTCCAAGTTCTATCGCTATGGTTTGTGTCCTATTGAAGTAGGCCGAAGCAGAGACTGACGAGAATCACTTTCATTGAAAGGGGTTGCCAAGCTTCCGTAAACTACGAGTTTCCTGAAATCTCAGCAAACATTTTTTCACCCAATCTTGATGGTACTTGCAGGTACTGATCAGTACACCAATCCCACTTGGCTCACCAAATTTCGTTCTTCTAGGTTAAACCGTTCCTTTGCAGTTACCGTTTTCATGTTTAGGTTTCACTCTGTTTTCTCGTATATGGATACATGTAGTTGGAACTCTAAATCAAACACGGTTTGTGCTAGCTCTTTGAAACTTGGCACAATAATGTAGTTCCAAGTTCTATCGCTATGGTTTGTGTTCTATTGAAGTAGCCCGAAGCAGAGACTGACGAGAATCACATTCATTGAAAGGGGTTGCCAAGCTTCCAAAAAACTACGAGTTTCCTGAAATCTCAGCAAACATTTTTTCACCCAATCTTGATGATACTTGCAGGTAATGATCAGTACACCAATCCCACTTGGCTCACCAAATTTCGTTCTTCTAGGTTAAACCGTTCCTTTGCAGTAACCGTTTTCATGTTTAGGTTTCACTCTGTTTTCTCCTATATGGATACGTGTAGTTGGAACTCTAAATCAAACACGGTTTGTGCTAGCTCTTTGAAACTTGGCACAATAATGTAGTTCCAAGTTCTATGGCTATGGTTTATGTCCTATTGAAGTAGCCCCAAGCAGAGACTGACGAGAATCACTTTCATTGAAAGGGGTTGCCAAGCTTCCAAAAAACTACGAGTTTCTTGAAATCTCAGCAAACATTTTTTCACCAATCTTGATGATACTTGCAGGTAATCATCAGTACACCAATCCCACTTGGCTTACCAAATTTCGTTCTTCTAGGTTAAACCGTTCCTTTGCAGTAACCGTTTCATGTTTAGGTTTCACTCTGTTTTCTCCTATATGGATACATGTAGTTGGAACTCTAAATCAAACACGGTTTGTGCTAATTCTTAGAAACTTGGCACAATAATGTTGTTCCAAGTTCTATCGCTATGGTTTGTGTCCTATTGAAGTAGGCCGAAGCGGAGACTGACGAGAATCACTTTCATTGAAAGGGGTTGCCAAGCTTCCAAAAAACTACGAGTTTCCTGAAATCTCAGCAAACATTTTTTCACCCAATCTTGATGGTACTTGCAGGTACTGATCAGTACACCAATCCCACTTGGTCACCAAATTTCGTTCTTCTAGGTTAAACCGTTCCTTTGCAGTAACCGTTTTCATGTTTAGGTTTCACTCTGTTTTCTCCTATATGGATACATGTAGTTGGAACTCTAAATCAAACACGGTTTGTGCTAGCTCTTTGAAACTTGGCACAATAATGTAGTTCCAAGTTCTATCGCTATGGTTTGTGTCCTATTGAAGTAGGCCCAAGCAGAGACTGACGAGAATCACATTCATTGAAAGGGGTTGCCAAGCTTCCGTAAAACTACGATTTTCCTGAAATCTCAGCAAACATTTTTTCACCCAATCTTGATGATACTTGCAGGTAATGATCAGTACACCAATCCCACTTGGCTCACCAAATTTCGTTCTTCTAGGTTAAACCGTTCCTTTGCAGTAACCGTTTTCATGTTTAGGTTTCACTCTGTTTTCTCCTATATGGATACATGTAGTTGGAACTCTAAATCAAACACGGTTTGTGCTAGCTCTTTGAAACTTGGCATAATAATGTAGTTCCAAGTTCTATGGCTATGGTTTGTGTCCTATTGAAGTAGCCCAAAGCAGAGACTGACGAGAATCACATTCATTGAAAGGGGTTGGCCAAGCTTCCAAAAAACTACGAGTTTCCTGAAATATCAGCAAACATTTTCACCAATCTTGTTGATACTTGCAGATAATGATCAGTACACGATTCAGACTTGGCTCACGAAATTTCGTTCCTCTAGGTTAAACCATTCTTTTAAGCAACCGTTTTCATGTTTAGGTTTCACTCTGTTTTCTCCTATATGGATACATGTAGTTGGAACTCTAAATCAAACGCGGTTTGTGCTAGCTCTTTGAAACTTGGCACAATAATGTAGTTCCAAGTTGTATCGCTATGGTTTGTGTCCTATTGAAGTAGCCACAAGCAGAGACTGACGAGATTCACATTCATTGAAATTGGTTGCCAAGCTTCCGTAAAACTACGAGTCTCCTGAAATCTCAGCAAACATTTTTTCACCCAATCTTGATGATACTTGCAGGTAATGATCAGTACACCAATCCCACTTGGCTCACCAAATTTCGTTCTTCTAGATTAAACCGTTCAATTCCAGTAACCGTTTTCATATTTAGGTTTCACTCTGTTTTCTCCTATATGGATACATGTAGTTGGAACTCTAAATCAAACACGGTTTGTGCTAGCTCTTTGAAACTTGGCACAATAATGTAGTTCCAAGTTCTATCGCTATGGTTTGTGTCCTATTGAAGTAGGCCCAAGCAGAGACTGACGAGAATCACATTCATTGAAAGGGGTTGCCAAGCTTCCGTAAAACTACGATTTTCCTGAAATCTCAGCAAACATTTTTTCACCCAATCTTGATGATACTTGCAGGTAATGATCAGTACACCAATCCCACTTGGCTCACCAAATTTCGTTCTTCTAGGTTAAACCGTTCCTTTGCAGTAACCGTTTTCATGTTTAGGTTTCACTCTGTTTTCTCCTATATGGATACATGTAGTTGGAACTCTAAATCAAACACGGTTTGTGCTAGCTCTTTGAAACTTGGCATAAAAATGTAGTTCCAAGTTCTATGGCTATGGTTTGTGTCCTATTGAAGTAGCCCAAAGCAGAGACTGACGAGAATCACATTCATTGAAAGGGGTTGCCAAGCTTCCAAAAAACTAACGAGTTTCCTGAAATCTCAGCAAACATTTTTCACCAATCTTGTTGATACTTGCAGATAATGATCAGTACACGATTCAGACTTGGCTCACGAAATTTCGTTCCTCTAGGTTAAACCATTCCTTTTAAGCAACCGTTTTCATGTTTAGGTTTCACTCTGTTTTCTCCTATATGGATACATGTAGTTGGAACTCTAAATCAAACGCGGTTTGTGCTAGCTCTTTGAAACTTGGCACAATAATGTAGTTCCAAGTTGTATCGCTATGGTTTGTGTCCTATTGAAGTAGCCACAAGCAGAGACTGACGAGATTCACATTCATTGAAATTGGTTGCCAAGCTTCCGTAAAACTACGAGTTTCCTGAAATCTCAGCAAACATTTTTTCACCCAATCTTGATGATACTTGCAGGTAATGATCAGTACACCAATCCCACTTGGCTCACCAAATTTCGTTCTTCTAGATTAAACCGTTCAATTCCAGTAACCGTTTTCATATTTAGGTTTCACTCTGTTTTCTCCTATATGGATACATGTAGTTGGAACTCTAAATCAAACGCGGTTTGTGCTAGCTCTTTGAAACGTGGCACAATAATGTAGTTCCAAGTTGTATCGCTATGGTTTGTGTCCTATTGAAGTAGCCCCAAGCAGAGACTGACGAGAATCACATTCATTGAAAGGGGTTGCCAAGCTTCCAAAAAACTACGAGTTTCCTGAAATCTCAGCAAACATTTTTCACCACTCTTGATGATACTTGCAGATAATGATCAGTACACGAATCAGACTTGGCTTACCAAATTTCGTTCTTCTAGGTTAATCCGTCCTTTTTTAGCAACCGTTTTCATGTTTAGGTTTCACTCTGTTTTCTCCTATATGGATACATGTAGTTGGATCTCTAAATCAAACGCGGTTTGTGCTAGCTCTTTGAAACTTGGCACAATAATGTAGTTCCAAGTTGTATCGCTATGGTTTGTGTCCTATTGAAGTAGCCCCAAGCAGAGACTGACGAGAATCACATTCATTGAAAGGGGTTGCCAAGCTTCCAAAAAACTACGAGTTTCCTGAAATCTCAGCAAACATTTTTTCACCCAATCTTGATGATACTTGCAGGTAATGATCAGTACACCAATCCCACTTGGCTCACCAAATTTCGTTCTTCTAGGTTAAACCGTTCCTTTGCAGTAACCGTTTTCATGTTTAGGTTTCACTCTGTTTTCTCCTATATGGATACATGTATTTGGAACTCTAAATCAAACGCAGTTTGTGCTAGCTCTTTGAAACTTGGCACAATAATGTAGTTCCAAGTTCTATCGCTATGGTTTGTGTTCTATTGAAGTAGCCCGAAGCAGAGACTGACGAGAATCACATTCATTGAAAGGGGTTGCCAAACTTCCAAAAAACTACGAGTTTCCTGAAATCTCAGCAAACATTTTTTCACCCAATCTTGATGATACTTGCAGGTAATGATCAGTACACCAATCCCACTTGGCTCACCAAATTTCGTTCTTCTAGGTTAAACCGTTCCTTTGCAGTAACCGTTTTCATGTTTAGGTTTCACTCTGTTTTCTCCTATATGGATACATGTAGTTGGAACTCTAAATCAAACACGGTTTGTGCTAGCTCTTTGAAACTTGGCACAATAATGTAGTTCCAAGTTCTATGGCTATGGTTTGTGTCCTATTGAAGTAGCCCCAAGCAGAGACTGACGAGAATCACTTTCATTGAAAGGGGTTGCCAAGCTTCCAAAAAACTACGAGTTTCTTGAAATCTCAGCAAACATTTTTTCACCAATCTTGATGATATTGCAGGTAATGATCAGTAATCCAATCACACTTGGCTCACCAAATTTCGTTCTTCTAGGTTAAACCGTTCCTTTGCAGTAACCGTTTTCATGTTTAGGTTTCACTCTGTTTTCTCCTATATGGATACATGTAGTTGGAACTCTAAATCAAACACGGTTTGTGCTAATTCTTAGAAACTTGGCACAATAATGTTGTTCCAAGTTCTATCGCTATGGTTTGTGTCCTATTGAAGTAGGCCGAAGCAGAGACTGACGAGAATCACTTTCATTGAAAGGGGTTGCCAAGCTTCCGTAAAACTACGAGTTTCCTGAAATCTCAGCAAACATTTTTTCACCCAATCTTGATGGTACTTGCAGGTACTGATCAGTACACCAATCCCACTTGGCTCACCAAATTTCGTTCTTCTAGGTTAAACCGTTCCTTTGAAGTAACCGTTTTCATGTTTAGGTTTCACTCTGTTTTCTCGTATATGGATACATGTAGTTGGAACTCTAAATCAAACACGGTTTGTGCTAGCTCTTTGAAACTTGGCACAATAATGTAGTTCCAAGTTCTATCGCTATGGTTTGTGTTCTATTGAAGTAGCCCGAAGCAGAGACTGACGAGAATCACATTCATTGAAATGGGTTGCCAAGCTTCCAAAAAACTACGAGTTTCCTGAAATCTCAGCAAACATTTTTTCACCCAATCTTGATGATACTTGCAGGTAATGATCAGTACACCAATCCCACTTGGCTCACCAAATTTCGTTCTTCTAGGTTAAACCGTTCCTTTGCAGTAACCGTTTTCATGTTTAGGTTTCACTCTGTTTTCTCCTATATGGATACATGTAGTTGGAACTCTAAATCAAACACGGTTTGTGCTAGCTCTTTGAAACTTGGCACAATAATGTAGTTCCAAGTTCTATGGCTATGGTTTGTGTCCTATTGAAGTAGCCCCAAGCAGAGACTGACGAGAATCACTTTCATTGAAAGGGGTTGCCAAGCTTCCAAAAAACTACGAGTTTCTTGAAATCTCAGCAAACATTTTTTCACCAATCTTGATGATACTTGCAGGTAATCATCAGTAATCCAATCACACTTGGCTCACCAAATTTCGTTCTTCTAGGTTAAAACCGTTCCTTTGCAGTAACCGTTTTCATGTTTAGGTTTCACTCTGTTTTTTCCTATATGGATACATGTAGTTGGAACTCTAAATCAAACACGGTTTGTGCTAATTCTTAGAAACTTGGCACAATAATGTTGTTCCAAGTTCTATCGCTATGGTTTGTGTCCTATTGAAGTAGGCCGAAGCAGAGACTGACGAGAATCACTTTCATTGAAAGGGGTTGCCAAGCTTCCAAAAAACTACGAGTTTCCTGAAATCTCAGCAAACATTTTTTCACCCAATCTTGATGGTACTTGCAGGTACTGATCAGTACACCAATCCCACTTGGCTCACCAAATTTCGTTCTTCTAGGTTAAACCGTTCCTTTGCAGTAACCGTTTTCATGTTTAGGTTTCACTCTGTTTTCTCCTATATGGATACATGTAGTTGGAACTCTAAATCAAACACGGTTTGTGCTAGCTCTTTGAAACTTGGCACAATAATGTAGTTCCAAGTTCTATCGCTATGGTTTGTGTCCTATTGAAGTAGGCCCAAGCAGAGACTGACGAGAATCACATTCATTGAAAGGGGTTGCCAAGCTTCCGTAAAACTACGATTTTCCTGAAATCTCAGCAAACATTTTTTCACCCAATCTTGATGATACTTGCAGGTAATGATCAGTACACCAATCCCACTTGGCTCACCAAATTTCGTTCTTCTAGGTTAAACCGTTCCTTTGCAGTAACCGTTTTCATGTTTAGGTTTCACTCTGTTTTCTCCTATATGGATACATGTAGTTGGAACTCTAAATCAAACACGGTTTGTGCTAGCTCTTTGAAACTTGGCATAATAATGTAGTTCCAAGTTCTATGGCTATGGTTTGTGTCCTATTGAAGTAGCCCAAAGCAGAGACTGACGAGAATCACATTCATTGAAAGGGGTTGCCAAGCTTCCAAAAAACTACGAGTTTCCTGAAATCTCAGCAAACATTTTTCACCAATCTTGTTGATACTTGCAGATAATGATCAGTACACGATTCAGACTTGGCTCACGAAATTTCTTTCCTCTAGGTTAAACCATTCCTTTTAAGCAACCGTTTTCATGTTTAGGTTTCACTCTGTTTTCTCCTATATGGATACATGTAGTTGGAACTCTAAATCAAACGCGGTTTGTGCTAGCTCTTTGAAACTTGGCACAATAATGTAGTTCCAAGTTGTATCGCTATGGTTTGTGTCCTATTGAAGTAGCCCCAAGCAGAGACTGACGAGATTCACATTCATTGAAATTGGTTGCCAAGCTTCCGTAAAACTACGAGTTTCCTGAAATCTCAGCAAACATTTTTTCACCCAATCTTGATGATACTTGCAGGTAATGATCAGTACACCAATCCCACTTGGCTCACCAAATTTCGTTCTTCTAGATTAAACCGTTCAATTCCAGTAACCGTTTTCATATTTAGGTTTCACTCTGTTTTCTCCTATATGGATACATGTAGTTGGAAATCTAAATCAAACGCGGTTTGTGCTAGCTCTTTGAAACTTGGCACAATAATGTAGTTCCAAGTTCTATCGCTATGGTTTGTGTCCTATTGAAGTAGCCCCAAGCAGAGACTTACGAGAATCACTTTCATTGAAATGGGTTGCCAAGCTTCCAAAAAACTACGAGTTTCCTGAAATCTCAGCAAACATTTTTTCACCCAATCTTGATGATACTTGCAGGTAATGATCAGTACACCAATCCCACTTGGCTCACAAAATTTCGTTCTTCTAGGTTAAACCGTTCCTTTGCAGTGACCGTTTTCATGTTTAGGTTTCACTCTGTTTTCTCCTATATGGATACATGTAGTTGGAACTCTAAATCAAACGCGGTTTGTGCTAGCTCTTTGAAACTTGGCACAATAATGTAGTTCCAAGTTCTATGGCTATGGTTTGTGTCCTATTGAAGTAGCCCGAAGCAGAGACTGACGAGAATCACATTCATTGAAAGGGGTTGCCAAGCTTCCAAAAAACTACGAGTTTCCTGAAATCTCAGCAAACATTTTATCACCCAATCTTGATGATACTTGCAGGTAATGATCAGTACACCAATCCCACTTGGCTCACCAAATTTCGTTCTTCTAGGTTGAACCGTTCCTTTGCAGTAACCGTTTTCATGTTTAGGTTTCACTCTGTTTTCTCCTATATGGATACATGTAGTTGGAACTCTAAATCAAACGCGGTTTGTGCTAGCTCTTTGAAACTTGGCACAATAATGTAGTTCCAAGTTCTATCGCTATGGTTTGTGTCCTATTGAAGTAGCCCGAAGCAGAGACTGACGAGAATCACATTCATTGAAAGGGGTTGCCAAGCTTCCAAAAAACTACGAGTTTCCTGAAATCTCAGCAAACATTTTTTCACCCAATCTTGATGATACTTGCAGGTAATGATCAGTACACCAATCCCACTTGGCTCACCAAATTTCGTTCTTCTAGGTTAAACCGTTCCTTTGCAGTAACCGTTTTCATGTTTAGGTTTCACTCTGTTTTCTCCTATATGGATACATGTAGTTGGAACTCTAAATCAAACGCGGTTTGTGCTAGCTCTTTGAAACTTGGCACAATAATGTAGTTCCAAGTTCTATGGCTATGGTTTGTGTCCTATTGAAGTAGGCCGAAGCAGAGACTGACGAGAATCACTTTCATTGAAAGGGGTTGCCAAGCTTCCGTAAAACTACGAGTTTCCTGAAATCTCAGCAAACATTTTTTCACCCAATCTTGATGGTACTTGCAGGTACTGATCAGTACACCAATCCCACTTGGCTCACCAAATTTCGTTCTTCTAGGTTAAACCGTTCCTTTGCAGTAACCTTTTTCATGTTTAGGTTTCACTCTGTTTTCTCGTATATGGATACATGTAGTTGGAACTCTAAATCAAACACGGTTTGTGCTAGCTCTTTGAAACTTGGCACAATAATGTAGTTCCAAGTTCTATCGCTATGGTTTGTGTCCTATTGAAGTAGCCCCAAGCAGAGACTGACGAGAATCACTTTCATTGAAAGGGGTTGCCAAGCTTCCAAAAAACTACGAGTTTCTTGAAATCTCAGCAAACATTTTTTCACCAATCTTGATGATACTTGCAGGTAATGATCAGTACCCCAATCCCACTTGGCTCACCAAATTTCGTTCTTCTAGGTTAAACCGTTCCTTTGCAGTAACCGTTTTCATGTTTAGGTTTCACTCTGTTTTCTCCTATATGGATACATGTAGTTGGAACTCTAAATCAAACACGGTTTGTGCTAGCTCTTTGAAACTTGGCACAATAATGTAGTTCCAAGTTCTATGGCTATGGTTTGTGTCCTATTGAAGTAGCCCCAAGCAGAGACTGACGAGAATCACTTTCATTGAAAGGGGTTGCCAAGCTTCCAAAAAACTACGAGTTTCCTGAAATCTCAGCAAACATTTTTTCACCCAATCTTGATGATACTTGCAGGTAATGATCAGTACACCAATCCCACTTGGCTCACCAAATTTCGTTCTTCTAGATTAAACCGTTCAATTCCAGTAACCGTTTTCATATTTAGGTTTCACTCTGTTTTCTCCTATATGGATACATGTAGTTGGAACTCTAAATCAAACGCGGTTTGTGCTAGCTCTTTGAAACGTGGCACAATAATGTAGTTCCAAGTTGTATCGCTATGGTTTGTGTCCTATTGAAGTAGCCCCAAGCAGAGACTGACGAGAATCACATTCATTGAAAGGGGTTGCCAAGCTTCCAAAAAACTACGAGTTTCCTGAAATCTCAGCAAACATTTTTCACCACTCTTGATGATACTTGCAGATAATGATCAGTACACGAATCAGACTTGGCTTACCAAATTTCGTTCTTCTAGGTTAATCCGTCCTTTTTTAGCAACCGTTTTCATGTTTAGGTTTCACTCTGTTTTCTCCTATATGGATACATGTAGTTGGATCTCTAAATCAAACGCGGTTTGTGCTAGCTCTTTGAAACTTGGCACAATAATGTAGTTCCAAGTTGTATCGCTATGGTTTGTGTCCTATTGAAGTAGCCCCAAGCAGAGACTGACGAGAATCACATTCATTGAAAGGGGTTGCCAAGCTTCCAAAAAACTACGAGTTTCCTGAAATCTCAGCAAACATTTTTTCACCCAATCTTGATGATACTTGCAGGTAATGATCAGTACACCAATCCCACTTGGCTCACCAAATTTCGTTCTTCTAGGTTAAACCGTTCCTTTGCAGTAACCGTTTTCATGTTTAGGTTTCACTCTGTTTTCTCCTATATGGATACATGTATTTGGAACTCTAAATCAAACGCAGTTTGTGCTAGCTCTTTGAAACTTGGCACAATAATGTAGTTCCAAGTTCTATCGCTATGGTTTGTGTTCTATTGAAGTAGCCCGAAGCAGAGACTGACGAGAATCACATTCATTGAAAGGGGTTGCCAAGCTTCCAAAAAACTACGAGTTTCCTGAAATCTCAGCAAACATTTTTTCACCCAATCTTGATGATACTTGCAGGTAATGATCAGTACACCAATCCCACTTGGCTCACCAAATTTCGTTCTTCTAGGTTAAACCGTTCCTTTGCAGTAACCGTTTTCATATTTAGGTTTCACTCTGTTTTCTCCTATATGGATACATGTAGTTGGAACTCTAAATCAAACACGGTTTGTGCTAGCTCTTTGAAACTTGGCACAATAATGTAGTTCCAAGTTCTATGGCTATGGTTTGTGTCCTATTGAAGTAGCCCCAAGCAGAGACTGACGAGAATCACTTTCATTGAAAGGGGTTGCCAAGCTTCCAAAAAACTACGAGTTTCTTGAAATCTCAGCAAACATTTTTTCACCAATCTTGATGATATTGCAGGTAATGATCAGTAATCCAATCACACTTGGCTCACCAAATTTCGTTCTTCTAGGTTAAACCGTTCCTTTGCAGTAACCGTTTTCATGTTTAGGTTTCACTCTGTTTTCTCCTATATGGATACATGTAGTTGGAACTCTAAATCAAACACGGTTTGTGCTAGCTCTTTGAAACTTGGCACAATAATGTAGTTCCAAGTTCTATCGCTATGGTTTGTGTCCTATTGAAGTAGGCCCAAGCAGAGACTGACGAGAATCACATTCATTGAAAGGGGTTGCCAAGCTTCCGTAAAACTACGATTTTCCTGAAATCTCAGCAAACATTTTTTCACCCAATCTTGATGATACTTGCAGGTAATGATCAGTACACCAATCCCACTTGGCTCACCAAATTTCGTTCTTCTAGGTTAAACCGTTCCTTTGCAGTAACCGTTTTCATGTTTAGGTTTCACTCTGTTTTCTCCTATATGGATACATGTAGTTGGAACTCTAAATCAAACACGGTTTGTGCTAGCTCTTTGAAACTTGGCATAATAATGTAGTTCCAAGTTCTATGGCTATGGTTTGTGTCCTATTGAAGTAGCCCAAAGCAGAGACTGACGAGAATCACATTCATTGAAAGGGGTTGCCAAGCTTCCAAAAAACTACGAGTTTCCTGAAATCTCAGCAAACATTTTTCACCAATCTTGTTGATACTTGCAGATAATGATCAGTACACGATTCAGACTTGGCTCACGAAATTTCGTTCCTCTAGGTTAAACCATTCCTTTTAAGCAACCGTTTTCATGTTTAGGTTTCACTCTGTTTTCTCCTATATGGATACATGTAGTTGGAACTCTAAATCAAACGCGGTTTGTGCTAGCTCTTTGAAACTTGGCACAATAATGTAGTTCCAAGTTGTATCGCTATGGTTTGTGTCCTATTGAAGTAGCCCCAAGCAGAGACTGACGAGATTCACATTCATTGAAATTGGTTGCCAAGCTTCCGTAAAACTACGAGTTTCCTGAAATCTCAGCAAACATTTTTTCACCCAATCTTGATGATACTTGCAGGTAATGATCAGTACACCAATCCCACTTGGCTCACCAAATTTCGTTCTTCTAGATTAAACCGTTCAATTCCAGTAACCGTTTTCATATTTAGGTTTCACTCTGTTTTCTCCTATATGGATACATGTAGTTGGAAATCTAAATCAAACGCGGTTTGTGCTAGCTCTTTGAAACTTGGCACAATAATGTAGTTCCAAGTTCTATCGCTATGGTTTGTGTCCTATTGAAGTAGCCCCAAGCAGAGACTTACGAGAATCACTTTCATTGAAATGGGTTTCAAGCTTCCAAAAAACTACGAGTTTCCTGAAATCTCAGCAAACATTTTTTCACCCAATCTTGATGATACTTGCAGGTAATGATCAGTACACCAATCCCACTTGGCTCACAAAATTTCGTTCTTCTAGGTTAAACCGTTCCTTTGCAGTAACCGTTTTCATGTTTAGGTTTCACTCTGTTTTCTCCTATATGGATACATGTAGTTGGAACTCTAAATCAAACGCGGTTTGTGCTAGCTCTTTGAAACTTGGCACAATAATGTAGTTCCAAGTTCTATCGCTATGGTTTGTGTCCTATTGAAGTAGCCCGAATCAGAGACTGACGAGAATCACATTCATTGAAAGGGGTTGCCAAGCTTCCAAAAAACTACGAGTTTCCTGAAATCTCAGCAAACATTTTATCACCCAATCTTGATGATACTTGCAGGTAATGATCAGTACACCAATCCCACTTGGCTCACCAAATTTCGTTCTTCTAGGTTGAACCGTTCCTTTGCAGTAACCGTTTTCATGTTTAGGTTTCACTCTGTTTTCTCCTATATGGATACATGTAGTTGGAACTCTAAATCAAACGCGGTTTGTGCTAGCTCTTTGAAACTTGGCACAATAATGTAGTTCCAAGTTCTATCGCTATGGTTTGTGTCCTATTGAAGTAGCCCGAAGCAGAGACTGACGAGAATCACATTCATTGAAAGGGGTTGCCAAGCTTCCAAAAAACTACGAGTTTCCTGAAATCTCAGCAAACATTTTTTCACCCAATCTTGATGATACTTGCAGGTAATGATCAGTACACCAATCCCACTTGGCTCACCAAATTTCGTTCTTCTAGGTTAAACCGTTCCTTTGCAGTAACCGTTTTCATGTTTAGGTTTCACTCTGTTTTCTCCTATATGGATACATGTAGTTGGAACTCTAAATCAAACACGGTTTGTGCTAGCTCTTTGAAATTTGGCACAATAATGTAGTTCCAAGTTCTATGGCTATGGTTTGTGTCCTATTGAAGTAGCCCCAAGCAGAGACTGACGAGAATCACTTTCATTGAAAGGGGTTGCCAAGCTTCCAAAAAACTACGAGTTTCTTGAATTCTCAGCAAACATTTTTTCACCAATCTTGATGATACTTGCAGGTAATGATCAGTAATCCAATCACACTTGGCTCACTAAATTTCGTTCTTCTAGGTTAAACCGTTCCTTTGCAGTAACCGTTTTCATGTTTAGGTTTCACTCTGTTTTCTCCTATATGGATACATGTAGTTGGAACTCTAAATCAAACACGGTTTGTGCTAATTCTTAGAAACTTGGCACAATAATGTTGTTCCAAGTTCTATCGCTATGGTTTGTGTCCTATTGAAGTAGGCCGAAGCAGAGACTGACGAGAATCACTTTCATTGAAAGGGGTTGCCAAGCTTCCGTAAAACTACGAGTTTCCTGAAATCTCAGCAAACATTTTTTCACCCAATCTTGATGGTACTTGCAGGTACTGATCAGTACACCAATCCCACTTGGCTCACCAAATTTCGTTCTTCTAGGTTAAACCGTTCCTTTGCAGTAACCGTTTTCATGTTTAGGTTTCACTCTGTTTTCTCGTATATGGATACATGTAGTTGGAACTCTAAATCAAACACGGTTTGTGCTAGCTCTTTGAAACTTGGCACAATAATGTAGTTCCAAGTTCTATCGCTATGGTTTGTGTCCTATTGAAGTAGCCCCAAGCAGAGACTGACGAGAATCACTTTCATTGAAAGGGTTGCCAAGCTTCCAAAAAACTACGAGTTTCTTGAAATCTCAGCAAACATTTTTTCACCAATCTTGATGATACTTGCAGGTAATGATCAGTACCCCAATCCCACTTGGCTCACCAAATTTCGTTCTTCTAGGTTAAACCGTTCCTTTGCAGTAACCGTTTTCATGTTTAGGTTTCACTCTGTTTTCTCCTATATGGATACATGTAGTTGGAACTCTAAATCAAACACGGTTTGTGCTAGCTCTTTGAAACTTGGCACAATAATGTAGTTCCAAGTTCTATGGCTATGGCTTGTGTCCTATTGAAGTAGCCCCAAGCAGAGACTGACGAGAATCACTTTCATTGAAAGGGGTTGCCAAGCTTCCAAAAAACTACGAGTTTCCTGAAATCTCAGCAAACATTTTTTCACCCAATCTTGATGATACTTGCAGGTAATGATCAGTACACCAATCCCACTTGGCTCACCAAATTTCGTTCTTCTAGATTAAACCGTTCAATTCCAGTAACCGTTTTCATATTTAGGTTTCACTCTGTTTTCTCCTATATGGATACATGTAGTTGGAACTCTAAATCAAACGCGGTT
Source organism: Urocitellus parryii (assembly GCF_045843805.1). NCBI lineage: Eukaryota > Metazoa > Chordata > Mammalia > Rodentia > Sciuridae > Urocitellus > Urocitellus parryii. The sequence goes on from NW_027553038.1 coordinate 34,391, forward strand.
TGTGCTAGCTCTTTGAAACGTGGCACAATAATGTAGTTCCAAGTTGTATCGCTATGGTTTGTGTCCTATTGAAGTAGCCCCAAGCAGAGACTGACGAGAATCACATTCATTGAAAGGGGTTGCCAAGCTTCCAAAAAACTACGAGTTTCCTGAAATCTCAGCAAACATTTTTCACCACTCTTGATGATACTTGCAGATAATGATCAGTACACGAATCAGACTTGGCTTACCAAATTTCGTTCTTCTAGGTTAATCTGTCCTTTTTTAGCAACCGTTTTCATGTTTAGGTTTCACTCTGTTTTCTCCTATATGGATACATGTAGTTGGATCTCTAAATCAAACGCGGTTTGTGCTAGCTCTTTGAAACTTGGCACAATAATGTAGTTCCAAGTTGTATCGCTATGGTTTGTGTCCTATTGAAGTAGCCCCAAGCAGAGACTGACGAGAATCACATTCATTGAAAGGGGTTGCCAAGCTTCCAAAAAACTACGAGTTTCCTGAAATCTCAGCAAACATTTTTTCACCCAATCTTGATGATACTTGCAGGTAATGATCAGTACACCAATCCCACTTGGCTCACCAAATTTCGTTCTTCTAGGTTAAACCGTTCCTTTGCAGTAACCGTTTTCATGTTTAGGTTTCACTCTGTTTTCTCCTATATGGATACATGTATTTGGAACTCTAAATCAAACGCAGTTTGTGCTAGCTCTTTGAAACTTGGCACAATAATGTAGTTCCAAGTTCTATCGCTATGGTTTGTGTTCTATTGAAGTAGCCCGAAGCAGAGACTGACGAGAATCACATTCATTGAAAGGGGTTGCCAAGCTTCCAAAAAACTACGAGTTTCCTGAAATCTCAGCAAACATTTTTTCACCCAATCTTGATGATACTTGCAGGTAATGATCAGTACACCAATCCCACTTGGCTCACCAAATTTCGTTCTTCTAGGTTAAACCGTTCCTTTGCAGTAACCGTTTTCATGTTTAGGTTTCACTCTGTTTTCTCCTATATGGATACATGTAGTTGGAACTCTAAATCAAACACGGTTTGTGCTAGCTCTTTGAAACTTGGCACAATAATGTAGTTCCAAGTTCTATGGCTATGGTTTGTGTCCTATTGAAGTAGCCCCAAGCAGAGACTGACGAGAATCACTTTCATTGAAAGGGGTTGCCAAGCTTCCAAAAAACTACGAGTTTCTTGAAATCTCAGCAAACATTTTTTCACCAATCTTGATGATATTGCAGGTAATGATCAGTAATCCAATCACACTTGGCTCACCAAATTTCGTTCTTCTAGGTTAAACCGTTCCTTTGCAGTAACCGTTTTCATGTTTAGGTTTCACTCTGTTTTCTCCTATATGGATACATGTAGTTGGAACTCTAAATCAAACACGGTTTGTGCTAGCTCTTTGAAACTTGGCACAATAATGTAGTTCCAAGTTCTATCGCTATGGTTTGTGTCCTATTGAAGTAGGCCCAAGCAGAGACTGACGAGAATCACATTCATTGAAAGGGGTTGCCAAGCTTCCGTAAAACTACGATTTTCCTGAAATCTCAGCAAACATTTTTTCACCCAATCTTGATGATACTTGCAGGTAATGATCAGTACACCAATCCCACTTGGCTCACCAAATTTCGTTCTTCTAGGTTAAACCGTTCCTTTGCAGTAACCGTTTTCATGTTTAGGTTTCACTCTGTTTTCTCCTATATGGATACATGTAGTTGGAACTCTAAATCAAACACGGTTTGTGCTAGCTCTTTGAAACTTGGCATAATAATGTAGTTCCAAGTTCTATGGCTATGGTTTGTGTCCTATTGAAGTAGCCCAAAGCAGAGACTGACGAGAATCACATTCATTGAAAGGGGTTGCCAAGCTTCCAAAAAACTACGAGTTTCCTGAAATCTCAGCAAACATTTTTCACCAATCTTGTTGATACTTGCAGATAATGATCAGTACACGATTCAGACTTGGCTCACGAAATTTCGTTCCTCTAGGTTAAACCATTCCTTTTAAGCAACCGTTTTCATGTTTAGGTTTCACTCTGTTTTCTCCTATATGGATACATGTAGTTGGAACTCTAAATCAAACGCGGTTTGTGCTAGCTCTTTGAAACTTGGCACAATAATGTAGTTCCAAGTTGTATCGCTATGGTTTGTGTCCTATTGAAGTAGCCCCAAGCAGAGACTGACGAGATTCACATTCATTGAAATTGGTTGCCAAGCTTCCGTAAAACTACGAGTTTCCTGAAATCTCAGCAAACATTTTTTCACCCAATCTTGATGATACTTGCAGGTAATGATCAGTACACCAATCCCACTTGGCTCACCAAATTTCGTTCTTCTAGATTAAACCGTTCAATTCCAGTAACCGTTTTCATATTTAGGTTTCACTCTGTTTTCTCCTATATGGATACATGTAGTTGGAAATCTAAATCAAACGCGGTTTGTGCTAGCTCTTTGAAACTTGGCACAATAATGTAGTTCCAAGTTCTATCGCTATGGTTTGTGTCCTATTGAAGTAGCCCCAAGCAGAGACTTACGAGAATCACTTTCATTGAAATGGGTTGCCAAGCTTCCAAAAAACTACGAGTTTCCTGAAATCTCAGCAAACATTTTTTCACCCAATCTTGATGATACTTGCAGGTAATGATCAGTACACCAATCCCACTTGGCTCACAAAATTTCGTTCTTCTAGGTTAAACCGTTCCTTTGCAGTAACCGTTTTCATGTTTAGGTTTCACTCTGTTTTCTCCTATATGGATACATGTAGTTGGAACTCTAAATCAAACGCGGTTTGTGCTAGCTCTTTGAAACTTGGCACAATAATGTAGTTCCAAGTTCTATCGCTATGGTTTGTGTCCTATTGAAGTAGCCCGAAGCAGAGACTGACGAGAATCACATTCATTGAAAGGGGTTGCCAAGCTTCCAAAAAACTACGAGTTTCCTGAAATCTCAGCAAACATTTTATCACCCAATCTTGATGATACTTGCAGGTAATGATCAGTACACCAATCCCACTTGGCTCACCAAATTTCGTTCTTCTAGGTTGAACCGTTCCTTTGCAGTAACCGTTTTCATGTTTAGGTTTCACTCTGTTTTCTCCTATATGGATACATGTAGTTGGAACTCTAAATCAAACGCGGTTTGTGCTAGCTCTTTGAAACTTGGCACAATAATGTAGTTCCAAGTTCTATCGCTATGGTTTGTGTCCTATTGAAGTTGCCCGAAGCAGAGACTGACGAGAATCACATTCATTGAAAGGGGTTGCCAAGCTTCCAAAAAACTACGAGTTTCCTGAAATCTCAGCAAACATTTTTTCACCCAATCTTGATGATACTTGCAGGTAATGATCAGTACACCAATCCCACTTGGCTCACCAAATTTCGTTCTTCTAGGTTAAACCGTTCCTTTGCAGTAACCGTTTTCATGTTTAGGTTTCACTCTGTTTTCTCCTATATGGATACATGTAGTTGGAACTCTAAATCAAACGCGGTTTGTGCTAGCTCTTTGAAACTTGGCACAATAATGTAGTTCCAAGTTCTATGGCTATGGTTTGTGTCCTATTGAAGTAGCCCGAAGCAGAGACTGACGAGAATCACATTCATTGAAAGGGGTTGCCAAGCTTCAAAAAACTACGAGTTTCCTGAAATCTCAGGAAACATTTTTTCACCGAATCTTGATGATACTTGCAGGTAATGATCAGTACACCAATCCCACTTGGCTCACCAAATTTCGTTCTTCTAGGTTAAACCGTTCCTTTACAGTAACCGTTTTCATGTTTAGGTTTCACTCTGTTTTCTCCTATATGGATACATGTAGTTGGAACTCTAAATCAAACGCGGTTTGTGCTAGCTCTTTGAAACTTGGCACAATAATGTAGTTCCAAGTTCTATCGCTATGGTTTGTGTCCTATTGAAGTAGCCCCAAGCAGAGACTGACGAGAATCACATTCATTGAAAGGGGTTGCCAATCTTCCAAAAAACTACGAGTTTCCTGAAATCTCAGCAAACATTTTTTCACCCAATCTTGATGATACTTGCAGGTAATGATCAGTACCCCAATCCCACTTGGCTCACCAAATTTCGTTCTTCTAGGTTAAACCGTTCCTTTGCAGTTACCGTTTTCATGTTTAGGTTTCACTCTGTTTTCTCCTATATGGATACATGTAGTTGGAACTCTAAATCAAACACGGTTTGTGCTAGCTCTTTGAAATTTGGCACAATAATGTAGTTCCAAGTTCTATGGCTATGGTTTGTGTCCTATTGAAGTAGCCCCAAGCAGAGACTGACGAGAATCACTTTCATTGAAAGGGGTTGCCAAGCTTCCAAAAAACTACGAGTTTCTTGAAATCTCAGCAAACATTTTTTCACCAATCTTGATGATACTTGCAGGTAATGATCAGTAATCCAATCACACTTGGCTCACTAAATTTCGTTCTTCTAGGTTAAACCGTTCCTTTGCAGTAACCGTTTTCATGTTTAGGTTTCACTCTGTTTTCTCCTATATGGATACATGTAGTTGGAACTCTAAATCAAACACGGTTTGTGCTAATTCTTAGAAACTTGGCACAATAATGTTGTTCCAAGTTCTATCGCTATGGTTTGTGTCCTATTGAAGTAGGCCGAAGCAGAGACTGACGAGAATCACTTTCATTGAAAGGGGTTGCCAAGCTTCCGTAAAACTACGAGTTTCCTGAAATCTCAGCAAACATTTTTTCACCCAATCTTGATGGTACTTGCAGGTACTGATCAGTACACCAATCCCACTTGGCTCACCAAATTTCGTTCTTCTAGGTTAAACCGTTCCTTTGCAGTAACCGTTTTCATGTTTAGGTTTCACTCTGTTTTCTCGTATATGGATACATGTAGTTGGAACTCTAAATCAAACACGGTTTGTGCTAGCTCTTTGAAACTTGGCACAATAATGTAGTTCCAAGTTCTATCGCTATGGTTTGTGTCCTATTGAAGTAGCCCCAAGCAGAGACTGACGAGAATCACTTTCATTGAAAGGGGTTGCCAAGCTTCCAAAAAACTACGAGTTTCTTGAAATCTCAGCAAACATTTTTTCACCAATCTTGATGATACTTGCAGGTAATGATCAGTACCCCAATCCCACTTGGCTCACCAAATTTCGTTCTTCTAGGTTAAACCGTTCCTTTGCAGTAACCGTTTTCATGTTTAGGTTTCACTCTGTTTTCTCCTATATGGATACATGTAGTTGGAACTCTAAATCAAACACGGTTTGTGCTAGCTCTTTGAAACTTGGCACAATAATGTAGTTCCAAGTTCTATGGCTATGGTTTGTGTCCTATTGAAGTAGCCCCAAGCAGAGACTGACGAGAATCACTTTCATTGAAAGGGGTTGCCAAGCTTCCAAAAAACTACGAGTTTCCTGAAATCTCAGCAAACATTTTTTCACCCAATCTTGATGATACTTGCAGGTAATGATCAGTACCCCAATCCCACTTGGCTCACCAAATTTCGTTCTTCTAGGTTAAACCGTTCCTTTGCAGTAACCGTTTTCATGTTTAGGTTTCACTCTGTTTTCTCCTATATGGATACATGTAGTTGGAACTCTAAATCAAACACGGTTTGTGCTAATTCTTTGAAACTTGGCACAATAATGTAGTTCCAAGTTCTATCGCTATGGTTTGTGTCCTATTGAAGTAGGCCGAAGCAGAGACTGACGAGAATCACTTTCATTGAAAGGGGTTGCCAAGCTTCCGTAAAACTACGAGTTTCCTGAAATCTCAGCAAACATTTTTTCACCCAATCTTGATTATACTTGCAGGTAATGATCAGTACACCAATCCCACTTGGCTCACCAAATTTCGTTCTTCTAGGTTAAACCGTTCCTTTGCAGTAACCGTTTTCATGTTTAGGTTTCACTCTGTTTTCTCCTATATGGATACATGTAGTTGGAACTCTAAATCAAACACGGTTTGTGCTAGCTCTTTGAAACTTGGCACAATAATGTAGTTCCAAGTTCTATGGCTATGGTTTGTGTCCTATTGAAGTAGTCCCAAGCAGAGACTGACGAGAATCACTTTCATTGAAAGGGGTTGCCAAGCTTCCCAAAAACTACGAGTTTCCTGAAATCTCAGCAAACATTTTTCACCAATCTTGATGATACTTGCAGATAATGATCAGTACACGAATCAGACTTGGCTCACCAAATTTCGTTTTTCTAGGTTAAACCGTTCCTTTTTAGCAACCGTTTTCATGTTTAGGTTTCACTCTGTTTTCTCCTATAAGGATACATGTAGTTGGAACTCTAAATCAAACGCAGTTTGTGCTAGCTCTTCGAAACTTGGCACAATAATGTAGTTCCAAGTTGTATCGCTATGGTTTGTGTCCTATTGAAGTAGCCCCAAGCAGAGACAGACGAGAATCACATTCATTGAAATTGGTTGCCAAGCTTCCAAAAAACTACGAGTTTCCTGAAATCTCAGCAAACATTTTTTCACCCAATCTTGATGATACTTGCAGGTAATGATCAGTACACCATCCCACTTGGCTCACCAAATTTCGTTCTTCTAGGTTAAACCGTTCCTTTGCAGTAACCGTTTTCATGTTTAGGTTTCACTCTGTTTTCTTCTATATGGATACATGTAGTTGGAACTCTAAATCAAACGCGGTTTGTGCTAGCTCTTTGAAACTTGGCAAAATAATGTAGTTCCAAGTTCTATCGCTATGGTTTGTGTCCTATTGAAGTAGCCCCAAGCAGAGACTGACGAGAATCACATTCATTGAAAGGGGTTGCCAAGCTTCCAAAAAACTACGAGTTTCCTGAAATCTCAGCAAACATATTTTCACCCAATCTTGTTGATACTTGCAGGTAATGATCAGTACACCAATCCCACTTGGCTCACCAAATTTCGTTCTTCTAGGTTAAACCGTTCCTTTGCAGTAACAGTTTTCATGTTTAGGTTTCACTCTGTTTTCTCCTATATGGATACATGTATTTGGAACTCTAAATCAAACGCGGTTCGTGCTAGCTCTTTGAAACTTGGCACAATAATGTAGTTCCAAGTTGTATCGCTATGGTTTGTGTCCTATTGAAGTAGCCCGAAGCAGAGACTGACGAGAATCACATTCATTGAAAGGGGTTGCCAAGCTTCCAAAAAACTACGAGTTTCCTGAAATCTCAGCAAACATTTTTTCACCCAATCTTGATGATACTTGCAGGTAATGATCAGTACACCAATCCCACTTGGCTCACCAAATTTCGTTCTTCTAGGTTAAACCGTTTTTTTTGCAGTTACCGTTTTCATGTTTAGGTTTCACTCTGTTTTCTCCTATATGGATACATGTAGTTGGAACTCTAAATCAAACACGGTTTGTGCTAGCTCTTTGAAACTTGGCACAATAATGTAATTCCAAGTTCTATGGCTATGGTTTGTGTTCTATTGAAGTAGACGCAAGCAGAGACTGACGAGAATCACTTTCATTGAAAGGGGTTGCCAAGCTTCCAAAAATACTACGAGTTTCCTGAAATCTCAGCAAACATTTTTTCACCAATCTTGATGATACTTGCAGGTAATGATCAGTAATCCAATCACACTTGGCTCACCAAATTTCGTTCTTCTAGGTTAAACCGTTCCTTTGCAGTAACCGTTTTCATGTTTAGGTTTCACTCTGTTTTCTCCTATATGGATACATGTAGTTGGAACTCTAAATCAAACACGGTTTGTGCTAGCTCTTTGAAACTTGGCACAATAATGTAGTTCCAAGTTCTATGGCTATGGTTTGTGTCCTATTGAAGTAGTCCCAAGCAGAGACTGACGAGAATCACTTTCATTGAAAGGGGTTGCCAAGCTTCCCAAAAACTACGAGTTTCCTGAAATCTCAGCAAACATTTTTCACCAATCTTGATGATACTTGCAGATAATGATCAGTACACGAATCAGACTTGGCTCACCAAATTTCGTTCTTCTAGGTTAAACCGTTCCTTTTTAGCAACCGTTTTCATGTTTAGGTTACACTCTGTTTTCTCCTATAGGGATACATGTAGTTGGAACTCTAAATCAAACGCGGTTTGTGCTAGCTCTCTGAAACTTGGCACAATAATGTAGTTCCAAGTTCTATCGCTATGGTTTGTGTCCTATTGAAGTAGGCCGAAGCAGAGACTGACGAGAATCACTTTCATTGAAAGGGGTTGCCAAGCTTCCGTAAAACTACGAGTTTCCTGAAATCTCAGCAAACATTTTTTCACCCAATCTTGATGATACTTGCAGGTAATGATCAGTACACCAATCCCACTTGGCTCACCAAATTTCGTTCTTCTAGGTTAAACCGTTCCTTTGCAGTAACCGTTTTCGTGTTTAGGTTTCACTCTGTTTTCTCCTATATGGATACATGTAGTTGGAACTCTAAATCAAACACGGTTTGTGCTAGCTCTTTGAAACTTGGCACAATAATGTAGTTCCAAGTTCTATGGCTATGGTTTGTGTCCTATTGAAGTAGTACCAAGCAGAGACTGACGAGAATCACTTTCATTGAAAGGGGTTGCCAAGCTTCCCAAAAACTACGAGTTTCCTGAAATCTCAGCAAACATTTTTTCACCAATCTTGATGATACTTGCAGATAATGATCAGTACACCAATCCCACTTGGCTCACCAAATTTCGTTCTTCTAGGTTAAACCGTTCCTTTTTAGCAACCGTTTTCATGTTTAGGTTTCACTCTGTTTTCTCCTATATGGATACATGTAGTTGGAACTCTAAATCAAACGCGGTTTGTGCTAGCTCTTTGAAACTTGGCACAATAATGTAGTTCCAAGTTCTATCGCTATGGTTTGTGTCCTATTGAAGTAGCCCGAAGCAGAGACTGACGAGAATCACATTCATTGAAAGGGGTTGCCAAGCTTCCAAAGAACTATGAGTTTCCTGAAATCTCAGCAAACATTTTTTCACCCAATCTTGATGATACTTGCAGGTAATGATCAGTACACCAATCCAACTTGGCTCACCAAATTTCGTTCTTCTAGGTTAAACCGTTCCTTTGCAGTAACCGTTTTCATGTTTAGGTTTCACTCTGTTTTCTCCTATATGGATACATGTAGTTGGAACTCTAAATCAAACATGGTTTGTGCTAACTCTTTGAAACTTGGCACAATAATGAAGTTCCAAGTTCTATGGCTATGTTTTGTGTCCTATTGAAGTAGCCCCAAGCAGAGACTGACGAGAATCACTTTCATTGAAAGGGGTTGCCAAGCTTCCAAAAAACTACGAGTTTCCTGAAATCTCAGCAAACATTTTTTTCACCCAATCTTGATGATACTTGCAGGTAATGATCAGTACCCCAATCCCACTTGGCTCACCAAATTTCGTTCTTCTAGGTTAAACCGTTCCTTTGCAGTTACCGTTTTCATGTTTAGGTTTCACTCTGTTTTCTCCTATATGGATACATGTAGTTGGAACTCTAAATCAAACACGGTTTGTGCTAGCTCTTTGAAACTTGGCACAATAATGTAGTTCCAAGTTCTATGGCTATGGTTTGTGTCCTATTGAAGTAGCCCCAAGCAGAGACTGACGAGAATCACTTTCATTGAAAGGGGTTGCCAAGCTTCCCAAATACTACGAGTTTCCTGAAATCTCAGCAAACAATTTTCACCAATCTTGATGATACTTGCAGATAATGATCAGTACACGAATCAGACTTGGCTCACCAAATTTCGTTCTTCTAGGTTAAACCGTTCCTTTTTAGCAACCGTTTTCATGTTTAGGTTTCACTCTGTTTTCTCCTATATGGATACATGTAGTTGGAACTCTAAATCAAACGCGGTTTGTGCTAGCTCTTTGAAACTTGGCACAATAATGTAGTTCCAAGTTGTATTGCTATTGTTTGTGTCCTATTGAAGTAGCCCCAAGCAGAGACTGACTAGAATCACATTCATTGAAATTGGTTGCCAAGCTTCCAAAAAACTACGAGTTTCCTGAAATCTCAGCAAACATTTTTTCACCCAATCTTGATGATACTTGCAGGTAATGATCAGTACACCAATCCCACTTGGCTCACCAAATTCCGTTCTTCTAGGTTAAACCGTTCCTTTGCAGTAACCGTTTTCATGTTTAGGTTTCACTCTGTTTTCTTCTATATGGATACATGTAGTTGGAACTCTAAATCAAACACGGTTTCTGCTAGCTCTTTGAAACTTGGCACAATAATGTAGTTCCAAGTTCAATGGCTATGGTTTGTGTCCTATTGAAGTAGCCCCAAGCAGAGACTGACGAGAATCACATTCATTGAAAGGGGTTGCCAAGCTTCCCAAAAACTACGAGTTTCCTGAAATCTCAGCAAACATTTTTTCACCCAATCTTGATGATACTTGCAGGTAATGATCAGTACACCAATCCCACTTGGTTCACCAAATTTCGTTCTTCTAGGTTAAACCGTTCCTTTGCAGTAACCGTTTTCATGTTTAGGTTTCACTCTGTTTTCTCCTATATGGATACATGTAGTTGGAACTCTAAATCAAACGCGGTTTGTGCTAGCTCTTTGAAACTTGGCACAATAATGTAGTTCCAAGTTGTATCGCTATGGTTTGTGTCCTATTGAAGTAGCCCCAAGCAGAGACTGACAAGAATCACATTCATTGAAATTGGTTGCCAAGCTTCCAAAAACTACGAGTTTCCTGAAATCTCAGCAAACATTTTTTCACCCAATCTTGATGATACTTGCAGGTAATGATCAGTACACCAATCCCACTTGGCTCACCAAATTTCGTTCTTCTAGGTTAAACCGTTCCTTTGCAGTAACCGTTTTCATGTTTAGGTTTCACTCTGTTTTCTCCTATATGGATACATGTAGTTGGAACTCTAAATCAAACGCGGTTTGTGCTAGCTCTTTGAAACTTGGCACAATAATGTAGTTCCAAGTTCTATCGCTATGGTTTTGTGTCCTACTGAAGTAGCCCGAAGCAGAGACTGACGAGAATCACATTCATTGAAAGGGGTTGCCAAGCTTCCAAAAAACTACGAGTTTCCTGAAATCTCAGCAAACATTTTTTCACCCAATCTTGATGATACTTGCAGGTAATGATCAGTACACCAATCCCACTTGGCTCACCAAATTTCGTTCTTCTAGGTTAAACCGTTCCTTTGCAGTAACCGTTTTCATGTTTAGGTTTCACTCTGTTTTCTCCTATATGGATACATGTAGTTGGAACTCTAAATCAAACACGGTTTGTGCTAGCTCTTTGAAACTTGGCACAATAATGTAGTTCCAAGTTCTATGGCTATGGTTTGTGTTCTATTGAAGTATCCGCAAGCAGAGACTGACGAGAATCACTTTCATTGAAAGGGGTTGCCAAGCTTCCAAAAATACTACGAGTTTCCTGAAATCTCAGCAAACATTTTTTCACCAATCTTGATGATACATGCAGGTAATGATCAGTAATCCAATCACACTTGGCTCACCAAATTTCGTTCTTCTAGGTTAAACCGTTCCTTTGCAGTAACCGTTTTCATGTTTAGGTTTCACTCTGTTTTCTCCTATATGGATACATGTAGTTGGAACTCTAAATCAAACGCGGTTTGTGCTAGCTCTTTGAAACTTGGCACAATAATGTAGTTCCAAGTTCTATGGCTATGGTTTGTGTCCTATTGAAGTAGCCCGAAGCAGAGACTGACGAGAATCACATTCATTGAAAGGGGTTGCCAAGCTTCAAAAAACTACGAGTTTCCTGAAATCTCAGGAAACATTTTTTCACCGAATCTTGATGATACTTGCAGGTAATGATCAGTACACCAATCCCACTTGGCTCACCAAATTTCGTTCTTCTAGGTTAAACCGTTCCTTTACAGTAACCGTTTTCATGTTTAGGTTTCACTCTGTTTTCTCCTATATGGATACATGTAGTTGGAACTCTAAATCAAACGCGGTTTGTGCTAGCTCTTTGAAACTTGGCACAATAATGTAGTTCCAAGTTCTATCGCTATGGTTTGTGTCCTATTGAAGTAGCCCCAAGCAGAGACTGACGAGAATCACATTCATTGAAAGGGGTTGCCAATCTTCCAAAAAACTACGAGTTTCCTGAAATCTCAGCAAACATTTTTTCACCCAATCTTGATGATACTTGCAGGTAATGATCAGTACCCCAATCCCACTTGGCTCACCAAATTTCGTTCTTCTAGGTTAAACCGTTCCTTTGCAGTTACCGTTTTCATGTTTAGGTTTCACTCTGTTTTCTCCTATATGGATACATGTAGTTGGAACTCTAAATCAAACACGGTTTGTGCTAGCTCTTTGAAATTTGGCACAATAATGTAGTTCCAAGTTCTATGGCTATGGTTTGTGTCCTATTGAAGTAGCCCCAAGCAGAGACTGACGAGAATCACTTTCATTGAAAGGGGTTGCCAAGCTTCCAAAAAACTACGAGTTTCTTGAAATCTCAGCAAACATTTTTTCACCAATCTTGATGATACTTGCAGGTAATGATCAGTAATCCAATCACACTTGGCTCACTAAATTTCGTTCTTCTAGGTTAAACCGTTCCTTTGCAGTAACCGTTTTCATGTTTAGGTTTCACTCTGTTTTCTCCTATATGGATACATGTAGTTGGAACTCTAAATCAAACACGGTTTGTGCTAATTCTTAGAAACTTGGCACAATAATGTTGTTCCAAGTTCTATCGCTATGGTTTGTGTCCTATTGAAGTAGGCCGAAGCAGAGACTGACGAGAATCACTTTCATTGAAAGGGGTTGCCAAGCTTCCGTAAAACTACGAGTTTCCTGAAATCTCAGCAAACATTTTTTCACCCAATCTTGATGGTACTTGCAGGTACTGATCAGTACACCAATCCCACTTGGCTCACCAAATTTCGTTCTTCTAGGTTAAACCGTTCCTTTGCAGTAACCGTTTTCATGTTTAGGTTTCACTCTGTTTTCTCGTATATGGATACATGTAGTTGGAACTCTAAATCAAACACGGTTTGTGCTAGCTCTTTGAAACTTGGCACAATAATGTAGTTCCAAGTTCTATCGCTATGGTTTGTGTCCTATTGAAGTAGCCCCAAGCAGAGACTGACGAGAATCACTTTCATTGAAAGGGGTTGCCAAGCTTCCAAAAAACTACGAGTTTCTTGAAATCTCAGCAAACATTTTTTCACCAATCTTGATGATACTTGCAGTAATGATCAGTACCCCAATCCCACTTGGCTCACCAAATTTCGTTCTTCTAGGTTAAACCGTTCCTTTGCAGTAACCGTTTTCATGTTTAGGTTTCACTCTGTTTTCTCCTATATGGATACATGTAGTTGGAACTCTAAATCAAACACGGTTTGTGCTAGCTCTTTGAAACTTGGCACAATAATGTAGTTCCAAGTTCTATGGCTATGGTTTGTGTCCTATTGAAGTAGCCCCAAGCAGAGACTGACGAGAATCACTTTCATTGAAAGGGGTTGCCAAGCTTCCAAAAAACTACGAGTTTCCTGAAATCTCAGCAAACATTTTTTCACCCAATCTTGATGATACTTGCAGGTAATGATCAGTACCCCAATCCCACTTGGCTCACCAAATTTCGTTCTTCTAGGTTAAACCGTTCCTTTGCAGTAACCGTTTTCATGTTTAGGTTTCACTCTGTTTTCTCCTATATGGATACATGTAGTTGGAACTCTAAAT
>NW_027553039.1:0-48007 GCF_045843805.1 Urocitellus parryii
AACCGTTTTCCCCCCATGTTTCGGTTTCACTCTGTTTTCTCCTATATGGATACCTGTAGTTGGAACTCTAAATCAAACACTTTTTGTGCTAGCTCTTTGAAACTTGGCACAATAATGTAGTTCCAAGTTCCATCGCTATGGTTTGTGTCCTATTGAAGTAGCCCCAAGCAGAGACTGACGAGAATCACTTTCATTGAAAGGGGTTGCCAAGCTTCCAAAAAACTACGAGTTTCCTGAAATATCAGCAAACATTTTTTCACCCAATCTTGATGATACTGGCATGTAATGATGAGTACACCAATCCCACTTGGCTCACCAAATTTCGTTCTTCTAGGTTAAACCGTTCCTTTGCAGTAACCATTTTCATGTTTAGGTTTCACTCTGTTTTCTCCTATATGGATACATGTAGATGGAACTCTAAATCAAACACGGTTTGTGCTAGCTATTTGGAACTTCGCACAATAATGTAGTTCGAAGTTCTATCGCTATGGTTTGTGTCCTATTGAAGTAGCCCCAAGCAGAGACTGACGAGAATCACTTTCATTGAAAGTGGTTGCCAAGCTTGAAAATACTACGAGTTTCCTGAAATCTCAGCAAACATTTTTTCACCCAATCTTGATGATACTTGCAGGTAATGATCCGTACACCAGTAGCACTTGGCTCAAAAAGTTACGTTCTTCTAGTTTAAACCGTTCCTTTGCAGTAACCGTTTCCATGTTTCGGTTTCACTCTGTTTTCTCCTATATGGATACCTGTATTTGGAACTCTAAATCAAACATGGTTTGTGCTAGCTCTTTGGAACTAGGCACAATAATGTAGTTCCGAGTTCTATCGCTATGGTTTGTGTCCTATTGAAGTAGCCGCAAGCAGAGACTGACGAGAATCACTTTCATTGAAAGGGGTTGCCAAGCTTCCAAAAAACTACGAGTTTCCTGAAATCTCAGCAAACATTTTTTCACCCAATCTTGATGATACTGGCAGGTAATGATCAGTACACCAGTCGCACTTGGCTCACCAAATTTCGTTCTTCTAGGTTAAACCGTTCCTTTGCAGTAACCGTTTTCATGTTTCGGTTTCACTCTGTTTTCTCCTATATGGATACCTGTAGTTGGAACTCTAAATCAAACTCGGTTTGTGCTAGCTCTTTGAAACTTGGCACAAAAATGTAGTTCCAAGGTCTATCGCTATGGTTTGTGTCCTATTGAAGTAGCCCCAAGCAGAGACTGACGAGAATCACTTTCATTGAAAGTGGTTGCCAAGCTTCCAAAATACTACGAGTTTCCTGAAATCTCAGCAAACATTTTTCTTCTAAATCTTGATGATACTTGCAGGGAATGATCAGTACACCAGTCCCACTTGGCTCACCAAATTTCGTTCTTCTAGGTTAAACCGTTCCTTTGCAGTAACCGTTTTCATGTTTAGGTTTCACTCTGTTTTCTCCTATATGGATACCTGTAGTTGGAACTCTAAATCAAACACGGTTTGTGCTAGCTCTTTGAAACTTGGCACAATAATGTAGTTCCAAGTTCTATCGCTATGGTTTGTGTCCTATTGAAGTAGCCCCAAGCAGAGACTGACGAGAATCACTTTCATTGAAAGGGGTTGCCAAGCTTCCAAAAAACTACGAGTTTCCTGAAATCTCAGCAAACATTTTTTCACCCAATCTTGATGATACCTGCAGGGAATGATCAGTACACCAGTCCCACTTGGCTCACCAAATTTCGTTCTTCTAGGTTAAACCGTTCCTTTGCAGTAACCGTTTTCATGTTTCGGTTTCACTCTGTTTTCTCCTATATGGATACATGTAGTTGGAACTCTAAATCAAACATGGTTTGTGCTAGCTCTTTGGAACTTGGCACAATAATGTAGTTCCAAGTTCTATCGCTATGGTTTGTGTCCTATTGAAGTAGCCCCAAGCAGAGACTGACGAGAATCACTTTCATTGAAAGGGGTTGCCAAGCTTCCAAAAAACTACGAGTTTCCGGAAATCTCAGCAAACATTTTTCTTCTGAATCTTGATGATACTTGCAGGGAATGATCAGTACACCAGTCCCACTTGGCTCACCAAATTTCGTTCTTCTAGGTTAAACCGTTCCTTTGCAGTAACCGTTTTCATGTTTAGGTTTCACTCTGTTTTCTCCTATATGGATACCTGTAGTTGGAACTCTAAATCAAACACGGTTTGTGCTAGCTCTTTGAAACTTGCCACAATAATGTAGTTCCAAGTTCTATCGCTATGATTTGTGTCCTATTGAAGTAGCCCCAAGCAGAGATTGACGAGAATCACTTACATTGAAAGGGGTTGCCAAGCTTCCAAAAAACTACGAGTTTCCTGAAATATCAGCAAACATTTTTTCACCCAATCTTGATGATATTTGCAGGTAATGATCCGTACACCAGTAGCACTTGGCTCAAAAAGTTACGTTCTTCTAGGTTAAACCGTTCCTTTGCAGTAACCGTTTTCATGTTTCGGTTTCACTCTGTTTTCTCCTATATGGATACATGTAGTTGGAACTCTAAATCAAACATGGCTTGTGCTAGCTCTTTGGAACTTGGCACAATAATGTAGTTCCAAGTTCTATCGCTATGGTTTGTGTCCTATTGAAGTAGCCCCAAGCAGAGACTGACGAGAATCACTTTCATTGAAAGGGGTTGCCAAGCTGCCAAAAAACTACGAGTTTCCTGAAATATCAGCAAACATTTTTTCACCCAATCTTGATGATACATGCAGGTAATGATCAGTACAACAGTCCCACTTGGCTCACCAAATTTCGTTCTTCTAGGTTAAACCGTTCCTTTGTAGTAACCGTTTTCATGTTTCGGTTTCACTCTGTTTTCTCCTATATGGATACCTGTAGTTGGAACTCTAAATCAAACTCGGTTTGTGCTAGCTCTTTGAAACTTGGCACAATAATGTAGTTCCAAGTTCCATTGCTATGGTTTGTGTCCTATTGAAGTAGCCCCAAGCAGAGACTGACGAGAATCACTTTCATTGAAAGGGGCTGCCAAGCTTCAAAAAACTACGAGTTTCCTGAAATCTCAGCAAACATTTTTTCACCCAATCTTGATGATACTTGCAGGGAATGATCAGGACACCAGTCCCACTTGGCTCACCAAATATTGTTCTTCTAGGTTAAACCGTTCCTTTGCAGTAACCGTTTTCATGTTTAGGTTTCACTCTGTTTTCTCCTTTACGGATACATGTAGTTGGAACTATAAATCAAACACGGTTTCTGCTAGCTCTTTGAAACTTGGCACAATAATGTAGTTCCAAGTTCCATCGCTATGGTTTGTGTCCTATTGAAGTAGCCCCAAGCAGAGACTGACGAGAATCACTTTCATTGAAAGGGGTTGCCAAGCTTCCAAAAAACTACGTGTTTCCTGAAATATCAGCAAACATTTTTTCACCCAATCTTGATGATACTTGCAGGGAATGATCAGTACACCAGTCCCACTTGGCTCACCAAATATCGTTCTTCTAGGTTAAACCGTTCCTTTGCAGTAACCGTTTTCATGTTTCGGTTTCACTCTGTTTTCTCCTATAAGGATATATGTAGTTGGAACTCTAAATCAAACACGGTTTCTGCTAGCTCTTTGGAACTTCGCACAATAATGTAGTTCCAAGTTCTATCGCTATGGCTTGTGTCCTATTGAAGTAGCCCCAGGCAGAGACTGAGGAGAATCACTTTCATTGAAAGGGGTTGCCAAGCTTCCAAAAAACTACGAGTTTCCTGAAATCTCAGCAAACATTTTTTCACCCAATCTTGATGATACATGCAGGTAATGATCAGTACAACAGTCCCACTTGGCTCACCAAATTTCGTTCTTCTAGGTTAAACCGTTCCTTTGTAGTAACCGTTTTCATGTTTCGGTTTCACTCTGTTTTCTCCTATATGGATACCTGTAGTTGGAACTCTAAATCAAACTCGGTTTGTGCTAGCTCTTTGAAACTTGGCACAATAATGTAGTTCCAAGTTCCATCGCTATGGTTTGTGTCCTATTGAAGTAGCCCCAAGCAGAGACTGACGAGAATCACTTTCATTGAAAGGGGCTGCCAAGCTTCAAAAAACTACGAGTTTCCTGAAATCTCAGCAAACATTTTTTCACCCAATCTTGATGATACTTGCAGGGAATGATCAGTACACCAGTCCCACTTGGCTCACCAAATATCGTTCTTCTAGGTTAAACCGTTCCTTTGCAGTAACCGTTTTCATGTTTAGGTTTCACTCTGTTTTCTCCTTTACGGATACATGTAGTTGGAACTATAAATCAAACACGGTTTCTGCTAGCTCTTTGAAACTTGGCACAATAATGTAGTTCCAAGTTCCATCGCTATGGTTTGTGTCCTATTGAAGTAGCCCCAAGCAGAGACTGACGAGAATCACTTTCATTGAAAGGGGTTGCCAAGCTTCCAAAAAACTACGTGTTTCCTGAAATATCAGCAAACATTTTTTCACCCAATCTTGATGATACTTGCAGGGAATGATCAGTACACCAGTCCCACTTGGCTCACCATATATCGTTCTTCTAGGTTAAACCGTTCCTTTGCAGTAACCGTTTTCATGTTTCGGTTTCACTCTGTTTTCTCCTATAAGGATATATGTAGTTGGAACTCTAAATCAAACACGGTTTCTGCTAGCTCTTTGGAACTTCGCACAATAATGTAGTTCCAAGTTCTATCGCTATGGCTGTGTCCCTATTGAAGTAGCCCCAAGCAGAGACTGACGAGAATCACTTTCATTGAAAGGGGTTTCCAAGCTTCCAAAAAACTACGAGTTTCCTGAAATCTCAGCAAACATTTTTTCACCCAATCTTGATGATACATGCAGGTAATGATCAGTACAACAGTCCCACTTGGCTCACCAAATTTCGTTCTTCTAGGTTAAACCGTTCCTTTGCAGTAACCGTTTTCATGTTTAGGTTTCACTCTGTTTTCTCCTATATGGATACCTGTAGTTGGAACTCTAAATCAAACACGGTTTGTGCTAGCTCTTTGAAACTTGCCACAATAATGTACTTCCAACTTCTATCGCTATGGTTTGTGTCCTATTGAAGTAGCCCCAAGCAGAGACTGACGAGAATCACTTTCATTGAAAGGGGTTGCCAAGCTTCCAAAAACTACGAGTTTCCTGAAATCTCAGCAAACATTTTTTCACCCAATCTTGATGATACCTGCAGGGAATGATCAGTACACCAGTCCCACTTGGCTCACCAAATTTCGTTCTTCTAGGTTAAACCGTTCCTTTGCAGTAACCGTTTTCATGTTTAGGTTTCACTCTGTTTTCTCCTATATGGAGACCTGTAGTTGGAACTCTAAATCAAACACGGTTTGTGCTAGCTCTTTGAAACTTGGCACAATAATGTAGTTCCAAGTTCTATCGCTATGGTTTGTGTCCTATTGAAGTAGCCCCAAGCAGAGACTGACGAGAATCACTTTCATTGAAAGGGGTTGCCAAGCTTCCAAAAAACTACGAGTTTCCTGAAATCTCAGCAAACATTTTTTCACCCAATCTTGATGATACTGGCATGTAATGATGAGTACACCAATCCCACTTGGCTCACCAAATTTCGTTCTTCTAGGTTAAACCGTTCCTTTGCAGTAACCATTTTCATGTTTAGGTTTCACTCTGTTTTCTCCTATATGGATACATGTAGATGGAACTCTAAATCAAACACGGTTTTTGCTAGCTATTTGGAACTTCGCACAATAATGTAGTTCGAAGTTCTATCGCTATGGCTTGTGTCCTATTGAAGTAGCCCCAAGCAGAGACTGACGAGAATCACTTTCATTGAAAGGGGTTGCCAAGCTTCCAAAAAACTACGAGTTTCCTGAAATCTCAGCAAACATTTTTTCACCCAATCTTGATGATACCTGCAGGGAATGATCAGTACACCAGTCCCACTTGGCTCACCAAATTTCGTTCTTCTAGGTTAAACCGTTCCTTTGCAGTAAACGTTTTCATGTTTAGGTTTCACTCTGTTTTCTCCTATATGGATACCTGTAGTTGGAACTCTAAATCAAACTCGGTTTGTGCTAGCTCTTTGAAACTTGGCACAAAAATGTAGTTCCAAGGTCTATCGCTATGGTTTGTGTCCTATTGAAGTAGCCCCAAGCAGAGACTGACGAGAATCACTTTCATTGAAAGTGGTTGCGAAGCTTCCAAAATACTACGAGTTTCCTGAAATCTCAGCAAACATTTTTCTTCTAAATCTTGATGATACTTGCAGGGAATGATCAGTACACCAGTCCCACTTGGCTCACCAAATTTCGTTCTTCTAGGTTAAACCGTTCCTTTGCAGTAACCGTTTTCATGTTTAGGTTTCACTCTGTTTTCTCCTATATGGATACCTGTAGTTGGAACTCTAAATCAAACACGGTTTGTGCTAGCTCTTTGAAACTTGGCACAATAATGTAGTTCCAAGTTCTATCGCTATGGTTTGTGTCCGATTGAAGTAGCCCCAAGCAGAGACTGACGAGAATCACTTTCATTGAAAGGGGTTGCCAAGCTTCCAAAAAACTATGAGTTTCCTCAAATATCAGCAAACATTTTTTCACCCAATCTTGATGATACTTGCAGGTAATGATCCGGACACCAGTAGCACTTGGCTCAAAAAGTTACGTTCTTCTAGGTTAAACCGTTCCTTTGCAGTAACCGTTTCCATGTTTCGGTTTCACTCTATGTTCTCCTATATGGATACCTGTAGTTGGAACTCTAAATCAAACACGGTTTCTGCTAGCTCTTTGGAACTTCGCACAATAATGTAGTTCCAAGTTCCATCGCTATGGTTTGTGTCCTATTGAAGTAGCCCCAAGCAGAGACTGACGAGAATCACTTTCATTGAAAGGGGTTGCCAAGCTTCCAAAAAACTACGAGTTTCCTGAAATATCAGCAAACATTTTTTCACCCAATCTTGATGATACTGGCAGGTAATGATCAGTACACCAGTCGCACTTGGCTCAAAAAATTTCGTTCTTCTAGGTTAAACCGTTCCTTTGTAGTAACCGTTTTCATGTTTCGGTTTCACTCTGTTTTCTCCTATATGGATACCTGTAGTTGGAACTCTAAATCAAACTCGGTTTGTGCTAGCTCTTTGAAACTTGGCACAATAATGTAGTTCCAAGTTCTATCGCTATGGTTTGTGTCCTATTGAAGTAGCCCCAAGCAGAGACTGACGAGAATCACTTTCATTGAAAGGGGTTGCCAAGCTTCCAAAAAACTACGAGTTTCCTGAAATATCAGCAAACATTTTTTCACCCAATCTTGATGATACTGGCAGGTAATGATCAGTACACCAGTCGCACTTGGCTCAAAAAATTTCGTTCTTCTAGGTTAAACCGTTCCTTTGTAGTAACCGTTTTCATGTTTCGGTTTCACTCTGTTTTCTCCTATATGGATACCTGTAGTTGGAACTCTAAATCAAACTCGGTTTGTGCTAGCTCTTTGAAACTTGGCACAATAATGTAGTTCCAAGTTCCATCGCTATGGTTTGTGTCCTATTGAAGTAGCCCCAAGCAGAGACTGACGAGAATCACTTTCATTGAAAGGGGTTGCCAAGCTTCCAAAAAACTACGAGTTTCCTGAAATCTCAGCAAACATTTTTTCACCCAATCTTGATGATACTTGCAGGGAATGATCAGTACACCAGTCCCACTTGGCTCACCAAATATCGTTCTTCTAGGTTAAACCGTTCCTTTGCAGTAACCGTTTTCATGTTTAGGTTTCACTCTGTTTTCTCCTATACGGATACATGTAGTTGGAACTCTAAATCAAACACGGTTTCTGCTAGCTCTTTGGAACTTCGCACAATAATGTAGTTCCAAGTTCTATCGCTATGGCTTGTGTCCTATTGAAGAAGCCCCAAGAAGAGACTGACGAGAATCACTTTCATTGAAAGGGGTTGCCAAGCTTCCATAAAACTACGAGTTTCCTGAAATCTCAGCAAACATTTTTTCACCCAATCTTGATGATACATGCAGGTAATGATCAGTACAACAGTCCCACTTGGCTCACCAAATTTCGTTCTTCTAGGTTAAACCGTTCCTTTGCAGTAACCGTTTTCATGTTTAGGTTTCACTCTGTTTTCTCCTATATGGATACCTGCAGTTGGAACTCTAAATCAAACACGGTTTGTGCTAGCTCTTTGGAACTTGGCACAAAAATGTAGTTCCAAGTTCTATCGCTATGGTTTGTGTCCTATTGAAGTAGCCCCAAGCAGAGACTGACGAGAATCACTTTCATTGAAAGGGGTTGCCAAGCTTCCAAAAACTACGAGTTTCCTGAAATCTCAGCAAACATTTTTTCACCCAATCTTGATGATACCTGCAGGGAATGATCAGTACACCAGTCCCACTTGGCTCACCAAATTTCGTTCTTCTAGGTTAAACCGTTCCTTTGCAGTAACCGTTTTCATGTTTAGGTTTCACTCTGTTTTCTCCTATATGGATACCTGTAGTTGGAACTCTAAATCAAACTCGGTTTGTGCTAGCTCTTTGAAACTTGGCACAATAATGTAGTTCCAAGGTCTATCGCTATGGTTTGTGTCCTATTGAAGTAGCCCCAAGCAGAGACTGACGAGAATCACTTTCATTGAAAGTGGTTGCCAAGCTTCCAAAATACTACGAGGTTCCTGAAATCTCAGCAAACATTTTTCTTCTGAATCTTGATGATACTTGCAGGGAATGATCAGTACACCAGTCCCACTTGGCTCAGCAAATTTCGTTCTTCTAGGTTAAACCGTTCCTTTGCAGTAACTGTTTTCATGTTTAGGTTTCACTCTGTTTTCTCCTATATGGATACCTGTAGTTGGAACTCTAAATCAAACACGGTTTGTGCTAGCTCTTTGAAACTTGGCACAATAATGTAGTTCCAAGTTCTATCGCTATGGTTTGTGTCCGATTGAAGTAGCCCCAAGCAGAGACTGACGAGAATCACTTTCATTGAAAGGGGTTGCCAAGCTTCCAAAAAACTACGAGTTTCCTGAAATATCAGCAAACATTTTTTCACCCAATCTTGATGATACTTGCAGGTAATGATCCGTACACCAGTAGCACTTGGCTCAAAAAGTTACGTTCTTCTAGGTTAAACCGTTCCTTTGCAGTAACCGTTTCCATACTTCGGTTTCACTCTGTTTTCTCCTATATGGATACCTGTAGTTGGAACTCTAAATCAAACATGGTTTGTGCTAGCTCTTTGGAACTAGGCACAATAATGTAGTTCCAAGTTCTATCGCTATGGTTTGTGTCCTATTGAAGTAGCCCCAAGCAGAGACTGACGAGAATCACTTTCATTGAAAGGGGTTGCCAACCTTCCAAAAAACTACGAGTTTCCTGAAATCTCAGCAAACATTTTTTCACCCAATCTTGATGATACTTGCAGGGAATGATCAGTACACCAGTCCCACTTGGCTCACCAAATATCGTTCTTCTAGGTTAAACCGTTCCTTTGCAGTAACCGTTTTCATGTTTAGGTTTCACTCTCTTTTCTCCTATATGGATACCTGTAGTTGGAACTCTAAATCAAACACTTTTTGTGCTAGCTCTTTGAAACTTGGCACAATAATGTAGTTCCAAGTTCCATCGCTATGGTTTGTGTCCTATTGAAGTAGCCCCAAGCAGAGACTGACGAGAATCACTTTCATTGAAAGGGGTTGCCAAGCTTCCAAAAAACTACGAGTTTCCTGAAATATCAGCAAACATTTTTTCACCCAATCTTGATGATACTTGCAGGTAATGATCAGTACACCAGTAGCACTTGGCTCACCAAATTACGTTCTTCTAGGTTAAACCGTTCCTTTGCAGTAACCGTTTTCATGTTTCAGTTTCACTCTGTTTTCTCCTATACGGATACATGTAGTTGGAACTCTAAATCAAACACGGTTTGTGCTAGCTCTTTGGAACTTCGCACAATAATGTAGTTCCAAGTTCTATCGCTATGGCTTGTGTCCTATTGAAGTAGCCCCAAGCAGAGACTGACGAGAATCACTTTCATTGAAAGGGGTTGCCAAGCTTCCAAAAACTACGAGTTTCCTGAAATATCAGCAAACATTTTTTCACCCAATCTTGATGATACATGCAGGTAATGATCAGTACACCAGTCCCACTTGGCTTACCAAATTTCGTTCTTCTAGGTTAAACCGTTCCTTTGCAGTAACCGTTTTCATGTTTAGGTTTCACTCTGTTTTCTCCTATCTGGATACATGTAGTTGGAACTCTAAATCAAACACGGTTTGTGCTAGCTCTTGGCAACTTGGCACAATAATGTAGTTCTAAGTTCTAAGGCTATGCTTTGTGTCCTATTGAAGTAGTCCCAAGCAGAGACTGACGAGAATCACTTTCATTGAAAGGGGTTGCCAAGCTTCCAAAAAACTACGAGTTTCCTGAAATCTCAGCAAACATTTTTTTCACCCAATCTTGATGATACTTCCATTTAATGATCAGTACACCAATCCCACTTGGCTCACCAAATTTCGTTCTTCTATGTTAAACCGTTGCGTTGCAGTAACCGTTTTCATGTTTAGGTTTCACTCTGTTTTCTCCTATATGGATACATGTAGTTGGAACTCTAAATCAAACACGGTTTGTGCTAGCTCTTTGAAACTTGGCACAATAATGCAGTTCCAAGTTCTATTGCTAAGGTTTGTGTCCTATGGAAGTAGCCCCAAGCAGAGACTGACGAGAATCACTTTAATTGAAAGGGGTTGCCAAGCTTCCAAAAAACTACGAGTTTCCTGAAATATCAGCAAACATTTTTTTTAACCAATCTTGATGATACTTCCATTTAATGATCAGTACACCAATCCCACTTGGCTCACCAAATTTCGTTCTTCTAGGTAAAAGCATTCCTTTGCAGTAACCGTTTTCATGTTTAGGTTTCACTCTGTTTTCTCCTATATGGATACATGTAGTTGGAACTTTAAATCAAACATGGTTTGTGCTAGCTCTTTGAAACTTGGCACAAGAATGTAGTTCCAAGTTCTATCGCGATGGTTTGTGTCCTATTGAAGTAGCCCCATGCAGAGACTGACGAGAATCACTTTCATTGAAAGGGGTTGCCAAGCTTCCAAAAAACTACGAGTTTCCTGAAATCTCAGCAAACATTTTTTCACCCAATCTTGATGATACTTCCATTTAAAAATCAGTACACCAATCCCACTTGGCTCACCAAATTTCGTTCTTCTAGGTAAAAGCATTCCTTTGCAGTAACCGTTTTCATGTTTAGGTTTCACTCTGTTTTCTCCTATATGGATACATGTAGTTGGAACTTTAAATCAAACATGGTTTGTGCTAGCTCTTTGAAACTTGGCACAAGAATGTAGTTCCAAGTTCTATCGCGATGGTTTGTATCCTATTGAAGTAGCCCCATGCAGAGACTGACGAGAATCACTTTCATTGAAAGGGGTTGCCAAGCTTCCAAAAAACTACGAGTTTCCTGAAATCTCAGCAAATATTTTTTAACCCAATCTTGATGATACTTGCAGGTAATGATCAGTACACCAATCCCACTTGGCTCACCAAATTTCGTTCTTGCAGGTTAAACCGTTGGTTTGCAGTAACCGTTTTCATGTTTAGGATTCACTCTGTTTTCTCCTATATGGATACATGCATTTGATACTCTAAATCAAACACGGTTTGTGCTAGCTCTTTGAAACATGGCACAATAATGCAGTTCCAAATTCTATCGCTATGGTTTGTGTCCTATTGAAGTAGCCCCAAGCAGAGGCTGACGAGAATCACTTTAATTGAAAGGGGTTGCCAAGCTTCCAAAAAACGACGAGTTTCCTGAAATCTCAGCAAACATTTTTTCACCCAATCTTGATGATACTTGCAGGTAATGATCAGTACACCAATCCCACTTGGCTCACCAAATTTCGTTCTTGCAGGTTAAACCGTTGCTTTGCAGTAACCGTTTTCATGTTTAGTTTTCACTCTGTTTTCTCCTATATGGATACATGCATTTGGAAGTCTAAATCAAACACGGTTTGTGCTAGCTCTTTGAAACTTGGCACAATAATGCACTTTCAAGTTCTATTGCTAAGGTTTGTGTCCTATTGAAGTATCCTCAAGCAGAGACTGACGAGAATCTCTTTCTTTGAAAGGGGTTGCCAAGCTTCCAAAAAACTACGAGTATCCTGAATTCTCAGCAAAAATTTTTTTTAACCAATCTTGATGATACTTTCATTTAATGATCAGTACACCAATCAAACTTGGCTCACCAAATTTCGTTCTTCTAGTTTAAACCGTTGCTTTGCAGTAACCGTTTTCATGTTTAGGTTTCACTCTGTTTTCTCCTATATGCATACATGTATTTGGAACTCTAAATCAAAAACGGTTTGTGCTAGCTCTTGGAAACTTCCCACAATACTGTACTTCCAAGTTCTGTCTCTATGGTTTGTGTCCTATTGAAGTAGCCTCAAGCAGATTGTGACGAGAATCACTTTCATTGAAAGGGGTTGCCAAGCTTCCAAAAAACTACGAGTTTCCTGATATCTCAGCAAACATTTTTTCACCCAATCTTGATTTTACTTGCAGGTAATGATCAATACACCAATCCCACTTAGCTCACCAAATTTCGTTCTTCTAGGTTAAACTGTTGCTTTGCAGGAACTGTTTTCATGTTTAGGTTTCATTCTGTTTTCTCCTATATGGATACATGTATTTGGAACACTAAATCAAACACGGTTTGTGCTAGCACTTTGAAACTTGGCACAATAATGTAGTTCCAAGTTCTATCGCTATGGTTTGTGTCCTATTGAAGTAGCCTCAAGCAGATTGTGACGAGAATCACTTTCATTGAAAGGGGTTGCCAAGCTTCCAAAAAACTACGAGTTTCCTGATATCTCAGCAAACATTTTTAAACCCAATCTTGATGATACTTGCAGGTAATGATCAGTACACCAATCCCTCTTGGCTCCCCAAATTTCGTTCTTCTAGGTTAAACTGTTGCTTTGCAGGAACTGTTTTCATGTTTAGTTTTCACTCTGTCTTCTCCTATATGGATACATACATTTGGAACTCTAAATCAAACACGGTTTGTGCTAGCTCTTTGAAACTTGGCACAATAATGCCGTTCCAAGTTCTATCGCGATGGTTTGTGTCCTATTGAAGTAGCCCCAAGCAGAGACTGACGAGAATCACTTTCATTGAAAGGGGTTGCCAAGCTTCCAAAAAACTACGAGTTTCCTGAAATCTCAGCAAATATTTTTTCACCCAATCTTGATGATACTTCCATTTAATAATCAGTACACCAATCCCACTTGGCTCACCAAATTTCGTTCTTCTAGGTTAAACCGTTGGTTTACAGTGACCGTTTTCATGTTTAGTTTTCACTCTGTCTTCTCCTATATGGATACATGCATTTGGAACTCTAAATCAAACACGGTTTGTGCTAGCTCTTTGAAACTTGGCACAATAATGCAGTTCCAAGTTCTATTGCTAAGGTTTGTGTCCTATGGATGTAGCCGCAAGCAGAGACTGACGAGAATCACTTTCATTGAAAGGGGTTGCCAAGCTTCCAAAAAACTACGAGTTTCCTGAAATCTCAGCAAACATTTTTTCACCCAATCTTGATGATACTTGCAGGTAATTATCAGTACACCAGTCCCACTTGGCTCACCAGGTTTCGTTCTTCTAGGTTAAACCGTTGCGTTGCAGTAACCGTTTTCATGTTTAGGTTTCACTCTGTTTTCTCCTATATGTATACATGTAGTTGGAACTCTAAATCAAACACGGTTTGTGCTAGCTTTTTGAAACTTGGCACAATAATGCAGTTCAAAGTTCTATTGCTAAGGTTTGTGTCCTATGGAAGTAGCCCCAAGCAGAGACTGACGAGAATCACTTTCATTGAAATGGGTGCCAAGCTTCCAAAAAACTACGAGTTTCCTGAAATCTCAGCAAACTTTTTTCACCCAATCTTGATGATACTTGCAGGTAATGATCAGTACACCAATCCCACTTGGCTCACCAAATTTCGTTCTTGCAGGTTAAACCGTTGCTTTGCAGTAACCGTTTTCATGTTTAGTTTTCACTCTGTTTTCTCCTATATGGATACATGCATTTGGAACTCTAAATCAAACACGGTTTGTGCTAGCTCTTTGAAACTTGGCACAATAATGCAGTTCCAAGTTCTATTGCTAAGGTTTGTGTCCTATGGAAGTAGCTCCAAGCAGAGACTGACGAGAATCACTTTCATTGAAACGGGTTGCCAAGCTTCCAAAAAACTACGAGTTTCCTGAAATCTCAGCAAACATTTTTTCACCCAATCTTGATGATACTTCCATTTAAAAATCAGTACACCAATCCCACTTGGCTCAACAAATTTGGTTCTTCTAGGTTAAACCATTGGTTTTCAGTAACCGTTTTCATGTTTAGTTTTCACTCTGTCTTCTCCTATATGGATACATGCATTTGGAACTCTAAATCAAACACGGTTTGTGCTAGCTCTTTGAAACTTGGCACAATAATGCAGTTCCAAGTTCAATTGCTAAGGTTTGTGTCCTATGGAAGTAGCCCCAAGCAGAGACTGACGAGAATCATTTTAATTGAATGGGGTTGCCAAGCTTCCAAAAAACTACGAGTTTCCTGAAATCTCAGCAAACATTTTTTTTAACCAATCTTGATGATACTTCCATTTAATGATCAGTACACCAATCCCACTTGGCTCACCAAATTTCGTTCTTCTAGGTAAAAGCATTCCTTTGCAGTAACCGTTTTCATATTTAGGTTTCACTCTGTTTTCTCCTATATGGATACATGTAGTTGGAACTTTAAATCAAACATGGTTTGTGCTAGCTCTTTGAAACTTGGCACAAGAATGTAGTTCCAAGTTCTATCGCGATGGTTTGTGTCCTATTGAAGTAGCCCCATGCAGAGACTGATGAGAATCACTTTCATTGAAAGGGGTTGCCAAGCTTCGAAAAAACTACGAGTTTCCTGAAATCAGCAAACATTTTATCACCAATCTTGATGATACTTCCATTTAATAATCAGTACACCAATCCCACTTGGCTCACCTAATTTCGGTCTTCTAGGTTAAACCGTTTCTTTGCAGTAACCGTTTTCAT
The DNA here is from genome assembly GCF_045843805.1 of Urocitellus parryii. Classification (NCBI taxonomy): domain Eukaryota; kingdom Metazoa; phylum Chordata; class Mammalia; order Rodentia; family Sciuridae; genus Urocitellus; species Urocitellus parryii. The sequence continues at coordinate 15,061 of NW_027553039.1, forward strand.
GTTTAGGATTCACTCTGTTTTCTCCTATATGGATACATTCATTTGATACTCTAAATCAAACACGGTTTGTGCTAGCTCTTTGAAACATGGCACAATAATGCAGTTCCAAATTCTATCGCTATGGTTTGTGTCCTATTGAAGTAGCCCCAAGCAGAGGCTGACGAGAATCACTTTAATTGAAAGGGGTTGCCAAGCTTCCAAAAAACTACGAGTATCCTGAAATCTCAGCAAACATTTTTTCACCCAATCTTGATGATACTTGCAGGTAATGATCAGTACACCAATCCCACTTGGCTCACCAAATTTCGTTCTTGCAGGTTAAACCGTTGCTTTGCAGTAACCGTTTTCATGTTTAGTTTTCACTCTGTTTTCTCCTATATGGTACATGCATTTGGAAGTCTAAATCAAACACGGTTTGTGCTAGCTCTTTGAAACTTGGCACAATAATGCACTTTCAAGTTCTATTGCTAAGGTTTGTGTCCTATTGAAGTATCCTCAAGCAGAGACTGACGAGAATCTCTTTCTTTGAAAGGGGTTGCCAAGCTTCCAAAAAACTACGAGTATCCTGAAATCTCAGCAAAAATTTTTTTTAAACCAATCTTGATGATACTTTCATTTAATGATCAGTACACCAATCAAACTTGGCTCACCAAATTTCGTTCTTCTAGTTTAAAACCGTTGCTTTGCAGTAACCGTTTTCATGTTTAGGTTTCACTCTGTTTTCTCCTATATGCATACATGTATTTGGAACTCTAAATCAAAAACGGTTTGTGCTAGCTCTTGGAAACTTCCCACAATACTGTACTTCCAAGTTCTGTCTCTAGGGTTTGTGTCCTATTGAAGTAGCCTCAAGCAGATTGTGACGAGAATCACTTTCATTGAAAGGGGTTGCCAAGCTTCCAAAAAACTACGAGTTTCCTGATATCTCAGCAAACATTTTTTCACCCAATCTTGATTTTACTTGCAGGTAATGATCAATACACCAATCCCACTTAGCTCACCAAATTTCGTTCTTCTAGGTTAACCTGTTGCTTTGCAGGAACTGTTTTCATGTTTAGGTTTCATTCTGTTTTCTCCTATATGGATACATGTATTTGGAACACTAAATCAAACACGGTTTGTGCTAGCTCTTTGAAACTTGGCACAATAATGTAGTTCCAAGTTCTATGGCTATTCTTTGTGTCCTATGGAAGTAGCCGCAAGCAGAGACTGACAAGAATCACTTTCATTAAAGGGGTTGCCAAGCTTCCAAAAAACTACGAGTTTCCTGAAATCTCAGCAAACATTTTTTCACCCAATCTTGATGATACTTCCATTTAATGATCAGTACACCAATCCCACGGGGGCTCACCAAATTTCGTTCTTCTAGGTTAAACCGTTGCTTTGCAGTAACCGTTTTCATGTTTAGGTTTCACTGTATTCTCCTCTATGGATACATGTAGTTGGAACTCTAAATCAAACACGGTTTGTGGTAGCTCTTTGAAACTTGGCACAATAATGTACTTCCAAGTTCTATCGCTATGGTTTGTGTCCTATGAAGTAGCCCAAAGCAGAGACTGACGAGAATCACTTTCATTGAAAGGGGTTGCCAAGCTTCCAAAAACTACGAGTTTCCTGAAATCTCAGCAAACATTTTTTCACCCAATCTTGATGATACTTACAGGTATTGATCAGTACACCAATCCCACTTGGCTCACCAAATTTCGTTTTTCTAGGTTAAACCATTCCTTTGCAGTAACCGTTTTCATATTTAGGTTTCACTCTGTTTTCTCCTATATGGATACATGTAGTTGGAACTCTAAATCAAACATGGTTTCTGCTAGCTCTTTGAAACTTGGAACAAGAATGTAGTTCCAAATTCTATCGCTATGGTTTGTGTCCTATTGAAGTAGCCGTAAGCGGAGGCTGACGAGAATCACTTTCATTGAAAGGGGTTGCCAAGCTTCCAAAAAACTACGAGTTTCCTGAAATCTCAGCAAACATTTTTTCACCCAATCTTGATGAGACTTGCAGGTAATTATCAGTACACCAGTCCCACTTGGCTCACCAGGTTTCGTTCTTCTAGGTTAAACCCTTCCTTTGCAGTAACCGTTTTCAGGTTTAGGTTTCACTCTGTTTTCTCCTATATGGATACATGTAGTTGGAACTCAAAATCAAACACGGTTTGTGCAGCTCTTTGAAACTTGGCACAATAATGTAGTTCCAAGATCTATGGCTATGGTTTGTATCCTATTGAAGTAGCCCCAATCAGAGACTGACGAGAATCACTTTCATTGAAAGGGGTTACCAAGCTTCCAAAATACTACGAGTTTCCTGAAATCTCAGCAAACATTTTTTCACCCAATCTTGATGATACTTCCATTTAATGATCAGTACACCAATCCCACTTGGCTCACCAATTTCGTTCTTCTAGGTTAAACCGTTGCGTTGCAGTAACCGTTTTCATGTTTAGGTTTCACTCTGTTTTCTCCTATATGGATACATGTAGTTGGAACTCTAAATCAAACACGGTGTGTGCTAGCTCTTTGAAACTTGGCACAATAATGCAGTTCCAAGTTCTATTGCTAAGGTTTGTGTCCTATGGAAGTAGCCCCAAGCAGAGACTGACGAGAATCACTTTCATTGAAAGGGGTTGTCAAGCTTCCAAGAAACTACGAGTTTCCTGAATGCTCAGCAAACATTTTTTCACCAAATCTTGATGATACTTGCAGGTAATTATCAGTACACCAGTCCCACTTGGCTCACCAGGTTTCGTTCTTCTAGGTTAAACCCTTCCTTTACAGTAACCGTTTTCATGTTTAGTTTTCAATCTGTCTTCTCCTATATGGATACATGCATTTGGAACTCTAAATCAAACACGGTTTGTGCTAGCTCTTTGAAACTTGGCACAATAATGCAGTTCCAAGTTCTATTGCGAAGGTTTGTGTCCTATGGAAGTAGCCCCAAGCAGAGACTGACGAGAATCACTTTCATTGAAAGGGGTTGCAAAGCTTCCAAAAAACTACGAGTTTCCTGAAATCTCAGCAAACATTTTTTTTAACCAATCTTGATGATACTTCCATTTAATGATCAGTACACCAATCCCACTTGGCTCACCAAATTTCGTTCTTCAAGGTAAAACCCTTCCTTTACAGAAACCGTTTTCATGTTTAGGTTTCTCTCTGTTTTCTCCTATATGGTTACATGTAGTTGGAACTTTAAATCAAACATGGTTTGTGCTAGCTCTTTGAAACATGGCACAAGAATGTAGTTCCAATTTCTATCGCGATGGTTTGTGTCCTATTGAAGTAGCCCCATGCAGAGAGTGACGAGAATCACTTTCATTGAAAGGGGTTGCCAAGCTTCGAAAAAACTACGAGTTTCCTGAAAATCAGCAAACATTTTATCACCCAATCATGATGATACTTCCATTTAAAAATCAGTACACCAATCCCACTTGGCTCACCAAATTTCGGTCTTCTAGGTTAAACCGTTTCTTTGCAGTAACCGTTTTCATGTTTAGGTTTCACTCTGTCTTCTCCTATATGGATACATGCATTTGGAACTCTAAATCAAACACGGTTTGTGCTAGCTCTTTTGAAACTTGGCAGAATAATGCAGTTCCAAGTTCTATTGCTAAGGTTTGTGTCCTATGGAAGTAGCCCCAAGCAGAGACTGACGAGAATCACGTTAATTGAAAGGGGTTGCCAAGCTTCCAAAAAACTACGAGTTTCCTGAAATCTCAGCAAATATTTTTTCACCCAATCTTGATGATACTTGCAGGTAATGATCAGTACACCAATCCCACTTGGCTCACCAAATTTCGTTCTTGCAGGTTAAACCGTTGGTTTGCAGTAACCGTTTTCATGTTTAGGTTTCACTCTGTTTTCTCCTATATGGATACATGCATTTGGAAGTCTAAATCAAACACGGTTTGTGCTAGCTCTTTGAAACTTGGCACAATAATGCACTTTCAAGTTCTATTGCTAAGGTTTGTGTCCTATTGAAGTATCCTCAAGCAGAGACTGACGAGAATCTCTTTCTTTGAAAGGGGTTTCCAAGCTTCCAAAAAAACTACGAGTATCCTGAAATCTCAGCAAACATTTTTTTAACCAATCTTGATGATACTTTCATTTAATGATCAGTACACCAATCAAACTTGGCTCACCAAGTTTCGTTCTTCTAGGTTAAACCGTTCCTTTGCAGTAACCGTTTTCATGTTTAGGTTTCACTCTGTTTTCTCCTATATGCATACATGTATTTGGAACTCTAAATCAAACACGGTTTGTGCTAGCTCTTGGAAACTTCCCACAATACTGTACTTCCAAGTTCTGTCGCTATGGTTTGTGTCCTATTGAAGTAGCCTCAAGCAGAGGGTGACGAGAATCCCTTTCATTGAAAGGGGTTGCCAAGCTTCCAAAAAACTACGAGTTTCCTGATATCTCAGCAAACATTTTTTCACCCAATCTTGATGATACTTGCAAGTAATGATCAATACACCAATCCCACTTGGCTCACCAAATTTCGTTCTTCTAGGTTATACTGTTGCTTTGCAGGAACTGTTTTCATGTTTAGGTTTCATTCTGTTTTCTCCTATATGGATACATGTATTTGGAACACTAAATCAAACACGGTTTGGGCTAGCTCTTTGAAACTTGGCACAATCATGTAGTTCCAAGTTCTATCACTATGGTTTGTGTCCTATTGAAGTAGCCCCTAGCAGAGACTGACAAGTATCACTTTTATTGAAAGGGGTTGCCCAGCATCCCCAAAACAACAAGTTTCCTGAAATCTCAGCAAACATTTTTTAACCCAATCTTCATGATACTTGCAGGTAACGATCAGTACACCAATCCCTCTTGGCTCACCAAATTTCGTTCTTCTAGGTTACACCGTTCCTTTGCAGTAACCCTTTTCATGTTTAGGTTTTACTCTATTTTCTCCTACATGGATACATGCAATTGGAACTCTAAATCAAACACGGTTTGTGCTAGCTATTTGAAACTTGGCACAATAATGTAGTTCCAAGTTCTATCGCTATGGTTTGTGTCGTATTGAAGTAGCCCCAAGCAGAGACTGACGAGAATCACTTTCATTGAAAGGGGTTGCCAAGCTTCCAAAAAACTACGAGTTTCCTGAAATCTCAGCAAACATTTTTTAACCCTATCTTGATGATACTGGCAGGTAATGATCAGTACACCAATCCCACTTGGCTCACCAAATTTCGTTCTTCTAGGTTAAACCGTTCCTTAGCACTAACCGTTTTCATCTTTAGGTTTCACTCTGTTTTCTCCTATATGGATACATGTATTTGGAACTCTAAATCAAACACGGTTTGTGCTAGCTCTTTGAAACTTGGCACAATAATGTAGTTCCAAGATCTATCGCTATGGTTGGTGTCCTATTGAAGTAGCCCCAATCAGAGACTGACGAGAATCACTTTCATTGAAAGGGGTTGCTGAGCTTCCAAAAATCTACGAGTTTACTGAAATCTCAGCAAACATTTTTTCACCCAATCTTGATGATACTGGCAGGTAATTATCAGTACACCAATCCCACTTCGCTCACCAAATTTCGTTCTTCTATGTTAAACCGTTCCTTTGCAGGAACCGTTTTCATGTTTAGGTTTCACTCTGTTTTCTCCTATATGGATACATGTAGTTGGAACTCTAAATCAAACACGGTTTGTGCTAGCTCGTTGAAACTTGGCACAATAATGTAGTTCCAAGTTCTATCGCTATGGTTTGTGTCCTATTGAAGTAGCCCCAAGCAGAGACTGACGAGAATCACTTTCATTGAAAGGGGTTGCCAAGCTTCCAAAAAACGACGAGTTTCCTGAAATCTCAGCAAACATTTTTTAACCCAATCTTGATGATACTTGCAGGTAATGATCAGTACACCAATCCCTCTTGGCTCACCAAATTTCGTTCTTCTAGGTTAAACCGTTCCTTTGCAGTAACCGTTTTCATGTTTAGGTTTCACTCTGTTTTCTCCTATATGGATACATGTAGTTGGAACTCTAAATCAAACACGGTTTGTGCTAGCTCTTTGAAACTTGGCACAATAATGTAGTTCCAAGTTCTATCGCTATGGTTTGTGTCCTATTGAAGTAGCCCCAAGCAGAGACTGACGAGAATCACTTTTATTGAAAGGGGTTGCCCAGATTCCCAAAAACATCGAGTTTCCTGAAATCTCAGCAAATATGTTTTAACCCAATCTTCATGATACTTGCAGGTAATGATCAGTACACCAATCCCTCTTGGCTCACCAAATTTCGTTTTTCTAGGTTACACCGTTCCTTTGCAGGAACCGTTTTCATGTTTAGGTTTCACTCTGTTTTCTCCTATATGGATACATGTAGTTGGAACTCTAAATCAAACACGGTTTGTGCTAGCTCTTTGAAACTTGGCAAAATAATGTAGTTCCAAGTTCTATCGCTATGGTTTGTGTCCTATTGAAGTAGCCCCAAGCAGAGACTGACCAGAATCACTTTCATTGAAAGGGGTTGCCAAGCTTCCAAAAATTTACGAGTTTCCTGAAATCTCAGCAAACATTTTTTAACCCAATCTTGATGATACTTGCAGGTAATGATCAGAACACCAATCCCTCTTGGCTCAACAAATTTCGTTCTTCTAGGTTACACAGTTCCTTTGCAGTAACCGATTACATGTTTAGGTTTTACTCTGTTTTCTCCTACATGGATATATGCAATTGGAACTCTAAATCAAACACGGTTTGTGCTAGCTCTTTGAAACTTGGCACAATAATGTAGTTGAAAGTTCTGTCGCTATGGTTTGTGTCCTATTGAAGTAGCCCCAAGCAGAGACTGTCGAGAATCACTTTCATTGAAAGGGGTTGCCAAGCTTCCAAAAATCTACGAGTTTCCTGAAATCTCAGCAAACATTTTTTCTCCCAATCTTGATGATACTTGCAGGTAATGATCAGTACACCAATCCCACTTGGCTCACCAAATTTCCTTCTTCTAGGTTAAACCGTTCCTTTGCAGTAACCGTTTTCTGTTTAGGTTTCACTCTGTTTTCTCCTATATGGATACATGTAGTTGGAACTCTAAATCAAACACTTTTTGTGCTAGCTCTTTGAAACTTGGCACATTAATGTAGTTCCAAGTTCAATCGCTATGGTTGGTGTCCTATTGAAGCAGCCCAAAGCAGAGACTGACGAGAATTACTTTCATTGAAAGGGGTTGCCAAGTTTCCCAAAATCTACGAGTTTCCGGACATCTCAGCAAACTGTTTTTCATCCAATCTTGATGATACTTGCAGGTAGTGATCAGTATACCAATCCCACTTGGCTCACCAAATTTCCTTCTTCTAGGTTAAACCGTTCTTTGCAGTAACCGTTTTCATGTTTACGTTTCACTCTGTATTCTCCTATATGGATACATGTAGTTGGAACTCTAAATCAAACACGGTTTGTGCTAGCTCATTGAAACTTGGCACAATAATGTAGTTAAAAGTTCTATCGCTATGCTTTGTGTCCTATTGAAGTAGCCCCAAGCAGAGACTGAGGAGAATCACTTTTATTGAAAGGGGTTGCCCAGCTTCCAAAAAACTACGTGTTTCCTGAAATCTCAGCAAATATTTTTTCACCCAATCTTGATGATACTTGCAGGTAACGATCAGTACACCAATCCCACTTGGCTCAGCATATTTCGTTCTTCTAGTTTGCACAGTTCCTTTGCAGTAACCATTTTCATGTTTAGGTTTTACTCTGTTTTCCCCTACATGGATACATGCAATTGGAACTCTAAATCAAACACGGTTTATGCTAGCTCTTCGAAACTTGGCACAATAATGTAGTTCCAAGTTCTATCGCTATGGTTTGTGTCCTATTGACGTAGCCCCAAGCAGAGACTGACGAGAATCACTTTCATTGAAAGGGGTTGCCAAGCTTCCAAAAATCTACGAGTTTCCTGAAATCTCAGCAAACATTTTTTCACCCAATATTGATGATACTTGCAGGTAATGATCAGTACACCAATCCCACTTGGCTCACCAAATTTCCTTCTTCCAGGTTAAACCGTTCCTTTGCAGTAACCGTTTTCATGTTTAGGTTTCACTCTGTATTCTCCTATATGGATACATGTAGGTGGAACTCTAAATCAAACACGGTTTGTGCTAGCTCTTTGAAACTTGGCACAATAATGTAGTTCCAAGTTCTATCGCTATGGTTTGTGTCCTATTGAAGTAGCCCCAATCAGAGACTGACGAGAATCACTTTCAGTGAAGGGGGTTGCCAAGCTTCCAAAAAACGACGAGATTCCTGAAATCTCAGCAAACATTTTTTTCACCCAATCTTGATGATACTTGCAGGTAATGATCAGTACACCAATCCCACTTGGCTCACCAAATTTCGTTCTTCTAGGTTAAACCGTTCCTTTGCAGTAACCGTTTTCATGTTTAGGTTTCACTCTGTTTTCTCCTATATGGATACATGTATTTGGAACTCTAAATCAAACACGGTTTGTGCTAGCTCTTTGAAACTTGGCACAATAATGTAGTTCCAAGTTCTATCGCTATGGTTTGTGTCCTATTGAAGTAGCCCCAAGCAGAGACTGACGAGAATCAGTTTAATTGAAATTGGTTTCCAACCTTCCAAAAAACTACGAGTTTCCTGAAATCTCAGCAAACATTTTTTAACCCAATCTTGATGATACTTGCAGGTAATGATCAGTACACCAATCCCTCTTGGCTCATCAAATTTCGTTCATCTAGGTTAAACCGCTCCTTTGCAGTAACCGTTTTCATGTTTAGGTTTCACTCTGTTTTCTCCTATATGGATACATGTAGTTGGAACTCTAAATCAAACACGGTTTGTGCTAGCTCTTTGAAACTTGGCACAATAATGTAGTTCCAAGTTCTATCGCTATGGTTTGTGTCGTATTGAAGTAGCCCCAAGCAGAGACTGACGAGAATCACTTTCATTGAAAGGGGTTGCCAAGCTTCCAAAAAACTACGAGTTTCCTGAAATCTCAGCAAACATTTTTTAACCCAATCTTGATGATACTTGCAGGTAATGATCAGTACACCAATCCCTCTTGGCTCACCAAATTTCGTTCTTCTAGGTTAAACCGTTCCTTTGCAGTAACCGTTTTCATGTTTAGGTTTCACTCTGTTTTCTCCTATATGGATACATGTAGTTGGAACTCTAAATCAAACACGGTTTGTGCTAGCTCTTTGAAACTTGGCACAATAATGTAGTTCCAAGTTCTATCGCTATGGTTTGTGTCGTATTGAAGTAGCCCCAAGCAGAGACTGACGAGAATCACTTTCATTGAAAGGGGTTGCCAAGCTTCCAAAAAACTACGAGTTTCCTGAAATCTCAGCAAACATTTTTTAACCCAATCTTGATGATACTTTCAGGTTATGATCAGTACACAAATCCCTCTTGGCTCACCGAATTTCGTTCTTCTAGGTTACACAGTTCCTTTGCAGTAACCGTTTTCATGTTTAGGTTTCACTCTGTATTCTCCTATATGGATACATGTAGTTGGAACTCTAAATCAAACACGGTTTGTGCTAGCTCTTTGAAACTTGGCACAATAATGTAGTTCCAAGTTCTATCGCTATGGTTTGTGTCGTATTGAAGTAGCCCCAAGCAGAGACTGACGAGAATCACTTTCATTGAAAGGGGTTGCCAAGCTTCCAAAAAACTACGAGTTTCCTGAAATCTCAGCAAACATTTTTTAACCCAATCTTGATGATACTTGCAGGTAATGATCAGTACAGCAATCCCTCTTGGCTCACCAAATTTCGTTCTTCTAGGTTACACCGTTCCTTTGCAGTAACCGTTTTCATGTTTAGGTTTTACTCTGTTTTCTCCTACATGGATACATGCAATTGGAACTCTAAATCAAACACGGTTTGTGCTAGCTCTTTGAAACTTGGCACAATAATATAGTTCCAAGTTCTATCGCTATGGTTTGAGTCCTATTGAAGTAGCCCCAAGCAGAGACTGACGAGAATCACTTTCATTGAAAGGGGTTGCCAAGCTTCCAAAAATCTACGAGTTTCCTGAAATCTCAGCAAACATTTTTTCACCCAATCTTGATGATACTTGCAGGTAATGATCAGTACACCAATCCCACTTGGCTCACCAAATTTCGTTCTTCTAGGTTAAACCGTTCCTTAGCAGTAACCGTTTTCATGTTTAGGTTTCACTCTGTTTTCTCCTATATGGATACATGTATTTGGAACTCTAAATCAAACACGGTTTGTGCTAGCTCTTTGAAAGTTAGCACAATAATGTAGTTCCAAGTTCTATCGCTATGGTTGGTGTCCTATTGAAGTAGCCCCAATCAGAGACTGACGAGAATCACTTTCATTGAAAGGGGTTGCCCAGCTTCCAAAAACTACGAGTTTCCTGAAGTCTCAGCAAACATTTTTTCACCCAATCTTGATGATACTGGCAGGTAATGATCAGTACACCAATCCCACTTCGCTCACCAAATTTCGTTCTTCTAGGATAAACCGTTCCTTTGCAGTAACCGTTTTCATGTTTAGGTTTCACTCTGTTTTTTCCTATATGGATACATGTAGTTGGAACTCTAAATCAAACACGGTTTGTGCTAGCTCTTTGAAACTTGGCACAATAGTGTAGTTCCAAGTTCTATCGCTATGGTTTGTGTCCTATTGAAGTAGCCCCAAGCAGAGACTGACGAGAATCACTTTCATTGAAAGGAGTTGCCAAGCTTCCAAAAAACTACGAGTTTCCTGAAATCTCAGCAAACATTTTTTAACCCAATCTTGATGATACTTGCATGTAATGATCAGTACACCAATCCCTCTTGGCTCACCAAATTTCGTTCTTCTAGGTTAAACCGTTCCTTTGCAGTAACCGTTTTCATGTTTAGGTTTCACTCTGTTTTCTCCTATATGGATACATGTAGTTGGAACTCTAAATCAAACACGGTTTGTGCTAGCTCATTGAAACTTGGCACAATAATGTAGTTAAAAGTTCTATCGCTATGCTTTGTGTCCTATTGAAGTAGCCCCAAGCAGAGACTGAGGAGAATCACTTTTATTGAAAGGGGTTGCCCAGCTTCCAAAAAACTACGTGTTTCCTGAAATCTCAGCAAATATTTTTTCACCCAATCTTGATGATACTTGCAGGTAACGATCAGTACACCAATCCCACTTGGCTCAGCATATTTCGTTCTTCTAGTTTGCACAGTTCCTTTGCAGTAACCATTTTCATGTTTAGGTTTTACTCTGTTTTCCCCTACATGGATACATGCAATTGGAACTCTAAATCAAACACGGTTTATGCTAGCTCTTCGAAACTTGGCACAATAATGTAGTTCCAAGTTCTATCGCTATGGTTTGTGTCCTATTGACGTAGCCCCAAGCAGAGACTGACGAGAATCACTTTCATTGAAAGGGGTTGCCAAGCTTCCAAAAATCTACGAGTTTCCTGAAATCTCAGCAAACATTTTTTCACCCAATATTGATGATACTTGCAGGTAATGATCAGTACACCAATCCCACTTGGCTCACCAAATTTCCTTCTTCCAGGTTAAACCGTTCCTTTGCAGTAACCGTTTTCATGTTTAGGTTTCACTCTGTATTCTCCTATATGGATACATGTAGGTGGAACTCTAAATCAAACACGGTTTGTGCTAGCTCTTTGAAACTTGGCACAATAATGTAGTTCCAAGTTCTATCGCTATGGTTTGTGTCCTATTGAAGTAGCCCCAATCAGAGACTGACGAGAATCACTTTCAGTGAAGGGGGTTGCCAAGCTTCCAAAAAACGACGAGATTCCTGAAATCTCAGCAAACATTTTTTTCACCCAATCTTGATGATACTTGCAGGTAATGATCAGTACACCAATCCCACTTGGCTCACCAAATTTCGTTCTTCTAGGTTAAACCGTTCCTTTGCAGTAACCGTTTTCATGTTTAGGTTTCACTCTGTTTTCTCCTATATGGATACATGTATTTGGAACTCTAAATCAAACACGGTTTGTGCTAGCTCTTTGAAACTTGGCACAATAATGTAGTTCCAAGTTCTATCGCTATGGTTTGTGTCCTATTGAAGTAGCCCCAAGCAGAGACTGACGAGAATCAGTTTAATTGAAATTGGTTTCCAACCTTCCAAAAAACTACGAGTTTCCTGAAATCTCAGCAAACATTTTTTAACCCAATCTTGATGATACTTGCAGGTAATGATCAGTACACCAATCCCTCTTGGCTCATCAAATTTCGTTCATCTAGGTTAAACCGCTCCTTTGCAGTAACCGTTTTCATGTTTAGGTTTCACTCTGTTTTCTCCTATATGGATACATGTAGTTGGAACTCTAAATCAAACACGGTTTGTGCTAGCTCTTTGAAACTTGGCACAATAATGTAGTTCCAAGTTCTATCGCTATGGTTTGTGTCGTATTGAAGTAGCCCCAAGCAGAGACTGACGAGAATCACTTTCATTGAAAGGGGTTGCCAAGCTTCCAAAAAACTACGAGTTTCCTGAAATCTCAGCAAACATTTTTTAACCCAATCTTGATGATACTTGCAGGTAATGATCAGTACACCAATCCCTCTTGGCTCACCAAATTTCGTTCTTCTAGGTTAAACCGTTCCTTTGCAGTAACCGTTTTCATGTTTAGGTTTCACTCTGTTTTCTCCTATATGGATACATGTAGTTGGAACTCTAAATCAAACACGGTTTGTGCTAGCTCTTTGAAACTTGGCACAATAATGTAGTTCCAAGTTCTATCGCTATGGTTTGTGTCGTATTGAAGTAGCCCCAAGCAGAGACTGACGAGAATCACTTTCATTGAAAGGGGTTGCCAAGCTTCCAAAAAACTACGAGTTTCCTGAAATCTCAGCAAACATTTTTTAACCCAATCTTGATGATACTTTCAGGTTATGATCAGTACACAAATCCCTCTTGGCTCACCGAATTTCGTTCTTCTAGGTTACACAGTTCCTTTGCAGTAACCGTTTTCATGTTTAGGTTTCACTCTGTATTCTCCTATATGGATACATGTAGTTGGAACTCTAAATCAAACACGGTTTGTGCTAGCTCTTTGAAACTTGGCACAATAATGTAGTTCCAAGTTCTATCGCTATGGTTTGTGTCCTATTGAAGTAGCCCCAAGCAGAGACTGACGAGAATCACTTTTATTGAAAGGGGTTGCCCAGCTTCCCAAAAACATCGATTGTCCTGAAATCTCAGCAAACATTCTTTAACCCAATCTTCATGATACTTGCAGGTAATGATCAGTACAGCAATCCCTCTTGGCTCACCAAATTTCGTTCTTCTAGGTTACACCGTTCCTTTGCAGTAACCGTTTTCATGTTTAGGTTTTACTCTGTTTTCTCCTACATGGATACATGCAATTGGAACTCTAAATCAAACACGGTTTGTGCTAGCTCTTTGAAACTTGGCACAATAATATAGTTCCAAGTTCTATCGCTATGGTTTGAGTCCTATTGAAGTAGCCCCAAGCAGAGACTGACGAGAATCACTTTCATTGAAAGGGGTTGCCAAGCTTCCAAAAATCTACGAGTTTCCTGAAATCTCAGCAAACATTTTTTCACCCAATCTTGATGATACTTGCAGGTAATGATCAGTACACCAATCCCACTTGGCTCACCAAATTTCGTTCTTCTAGGTTAAACCGTTCCTTAGCAGTAACCGTTTTCATGTTTAGGTTTCACTCTGTTTTCTCCTATATGGATACATGTATTTGGAACTCTAAATCAAACACGGTTTGTGCTAGCTCTTTGAAAGTTAGCACAATAATGTAGTTCCAAGTTCTATCGCTATGGTTGGTGTCCTATTGAAGTAGCCCCAATCAGAGACTGACGAGAATCACTTTCATTGAAAGGGGTTGCCCAGCTTCCAAAAAACTACGAGTTTCCTGAAGTCTCAGCAAACATTTTTTCACCCAATCTTGATGATACTGGCAGGTAATGATCAGTACACCAATCCCACTTCGCTCACCAAATTTCGTTCTTCTAGGATAAACCGTTCCTTTGCAGTAACCGTTTTCATGTTTAGGTTTCACTCTGTTTTTTCCTATATGGATACATGTAGTTGGAACTCTAAATCAAACACGGTTTGTGCTAGCTCTTTGAAACTTGGCACAATAGTGTAGTTCCAAGTTCTATCGCTATGGTTTGTGTCCTATTGAAGTAGCCCCAAGCAGAGACTGACGAGAATCACTTTCATTGAAAGGAGTTGCCAAGCTTCCAAAAAACTACGAGTTTCCTGAAATCTCAGCAAACATTTTTTAACCCAATCTTGATGATACTTGCATGTAATGATCAGTACACCAATCCCTCTTGGCTCACCAAATTTCGTTCTTCTAGGTTAAACCGTTCCTTTGCAGTAACCGTTTTCATGTTTAGGTTTCACTCTGTTTTCTCCTATATGGATACATGTAGTTGGAACTCTAAATCAAACACGGTTTGTGCTAGCTCTTTGAAACTTGGCACAATAATGTAGTTCCAAGTTCTATCGCTATGGTTTGTGTCGTATTGAAGTAGCCCCAAGCAGAGACTGACGAGAATCACTTTCATTGAAAGGGGTTGCCAAGCTTCCAAAAAACTACGAGTTTCCTGAAATCTCAGCAAACATTTTTTAACCCAATCTTGATGATACTTGCAGGTTATGATCAGTACACAAATCCCTCTTGGCTCACCGAATTTCGTTCTTCTAGGTTACACAGTTCCTTTGCAGTAACCGTTTTCATGTTTAGGTTTCACTCTGTATTCTCCTATATGGATACATGTAGTTGGAACTCTAAATCAAACACGGTTTGTGCTAGCTCTTTGAAACTTGGCACAATAATATAGTTCCAAGTTCTATCGCTATGGTTTGTGTCCTATTGAAGTAGCCCCAAGCAGAGACTGACGAGAATCACTTTCATTGAAAGGGGTTGCCAAGCTTCCAAAAATCTACGAGTTTCCTGAAATCTCAGCAAACATTTTTTCACCCATTCTTGATGATACTTGCAGGTAATGATCAGTACACCAATCCCACTTGGCTCACCAAATTTCGTTCTTCTAGGTTAAACCGTTCCTTAGCACTAACCGTTTTCATGTTTAGGTTTCACTCTGTTTTCTCCTATATGGATACATGTATTTGGAACTCTAAATCAAACACGGTTTGTGCTAGCTCTTTGAAACTGGGCACAATAATGTAGTTCCAAGATCTATCGCTATGGTTGGTGTCCTATTGAAGTAGCCCCAATCAGAGACTGACGAGAATCACTTTCATTGAAAGGGGTTGCTGAGCTTCCAAAAATCTACGAGTTTCCTGAAATCTCAGCAAACATTTTCTCACCCAATATTGATGATACTGTCAGGTAATTATCAGTACACCAATCCCACTTCGCTCACCAAATTTCGTTCTTCTATGTTAAACCGTTCCTTTGCAGGAACCGTTTTCATGTTTAGGTTTCACTCTGTTTTCTCCTATATGGATACATGTAGTTGGAACTCTAAATCAAACACGGTTTGTGCTAGCTCGTTGAAACTTGGCACAATAATGTAGTTCCAAGTTCTATCGCTATGGTTTGTGTCCTATTGAAGTAGCCCCAAGCAGAGACTGACGAGAATCACTTTCATTGAAAGGGGTTGCCAAGCTTCCAAAAAACGACGAGTTTCCTGAAATCTCAGCAAACATTTTTTAACCCAATCTTGATGATACTTGCAGGTAATGATCAGTACACCAATCCCTCTTGGCTCACCAAATTTCGTTCTTCTAGGTTAAACCGTTCCTTTGCAGTAACCGTTTTCATGTTTAGGTTTCACTCTGTTTTCTCCTATATGGATACATGTAGTTGGAACTCTAAATCAAACACGGTTTGTGCTAGCTCTTTGAAACTAGGCACAATAATGTAGTTCCAAGTTCTCTCGCTATGGTTTGTGTCCTATTGAAGTAGCCCCAAGCAGAGACTGACGAGAATCACTTTCATTGAAAGGGGTTGCCAAGCTTCCAAAAAACGACGAGTTTCCTGAAATCTCAGCAAACATGTTTTAACCCAATCTTCATGATACTTGCAGGTAATGATCAGTACACCAATCCCTCTTGGCTCACCAAATTTCGTTTTTCTAGGTTACACCGTTCCTTTGCAGGAACCGTTTTCATGTTTAGGTTTCACTCTGTTTTCTCCTATATGGATACATGTAGTTGGAACTCTAAATCAAACACGGTTTGTGCTAGCTCTTTGAAACTTGGCACAATAATGTAGTTCCAAGTTCTATCGCTATGGTTTCTGTCCTATTGACGTAGCCCCAAGCAGAGACTGACGAGAATCCCTTTCATTGAAAGGGGTTGCCAAGCTTCCAAAAATCTACGAGTTTCCTGAAATCTCAGCAAACATTTTTTCACCCAATATTGATGATACTTGCAGCTAATGATCAGTACACCAATCCCACTTGGCTCACCAAATTTCCTTCTTCCAGGTTAAACCGTTCCTTTGCAGTAACCGTTTTCATGTTTAGGTTTCACTCTGTATTCTCCTATATGGATACATGTAGGTGGAACTCTAAATCAAACACGGTTTGTGCTAGCTCTTTGAAACTTGGCTCAAAAATGTAGTTCCAAGTTCTATCGCTATGGTTTGTGTCCTATTGAAGTAGCCCCAATCAGAGACTGACGAGAATCACTTTCAGTGAAAGGGGTTGCCAAGCTTCCAAAAAACGACGAGAATCCTGAAATCTCAGCAAACATTTTTTTCACCCAATCTTGATGATACTTGCAGGTAATGATCAGTACACCAATCCCACTTGGCTCACCAAATTTCGTTCTTCTAGGTTAAACCGTTCCTTTGCAGTAACCGTTTTCATGTTTAGGTTTCACTCTGTTTTCTCCTATATGGATACATGTAGTTGGAACTCTAAATCAAACACGGTTTGTGCTAGCTCTTTGAAACTTGGCACAATAATGTAGTTCCAAGTTCTATCGCTATGGTTGGTGTCCTATGGAAGTAGCCCCAAGCAGAGACTGACGAGAATCACTTTCATTGAAAGGGGTTGCCAAGCTTCCAAAAAACTACGAGTTTCCTGAAATCTCAGCAAACATTTTTTAACCCAATCTTGATGATACTTGCAGGTAATGATCAGTACACAAATCCCTCTTGGCTCACCGAATTTCGTTCTTCTAGGTTACACAGTTCCTTTGCAGTAACCGTTTTCATGTTTAGGTTTCACTCTGTATTCTCCTATATGGATACATGTAGTTGGAACTCTAAATCAAACACGGTTTGTGCTAGCTCTTTGAAACTTGACACAATAATGTAGTTCCAAGTTCTATCGCTATGGTTTGTGTCCTATTGAAGTAGCCCCAAGCAGAGACTGACGAGAATCACTTTTATTGAAAGGGGTTGCCCAGCTTCCCAAAAACATCGAGTGTCCTGAAATCTCAGCAAACATTCTTTAACCCAATCTTCATGATACTTGCAGGTAATGATCAGTACAGCAATCCCTCTTGGCTCACCAAATTTCGTTCTTCTAGGTTACACCGTTCCTTTGCAGTAAACCGTTTTCATGTTTAGGTTTCACTCTGTTTTCTCCTATATGGATACATGTAGTTGGAACTCAAAATCAAACACGGTTTGTGCTAGCTCTTTGAAACTTGGCACAATAATGTCGTTCCAAGTTCTATCGCTATGGTTGGTGTCCTATGGAAGTAGCCCCAAGCAGAGACTGACGAGAATCACTTTCATTGAAAGGGGTTGCCAAGCTTCCAAAAAACTACGAGTTTCCTGAAATCTCAGCAAACATTTTTTAACCCAATCTTGATGATACTTGCAGGTAATGATCAGTACACAAATCCCTCTTGGCTCACCAAATTTCGTTCTTCTAGGTTAAACCGTTCCTTAGCAGTAACCGTTTTCATGTTTAGGTTTCACTCTGTTTTCTCCTATATGGATACAGTATTTGGAACTCTAAATCAAACACGGTTTGTGCTAGCTCTTTGAAACTTGGCACATTAATGTAGTTCCCAAGATCTATCGCTATGGTTGTTGTCCTATTGAAGTAGCCCCAATCAGAGACTGACGAGAATGACTTTCATTGAAAGGGTTGCTGAGCTTCCAAAAATCTACGAGTTTCCTGAAATCTCAGCAAACATTTTCTCACCCTATATTGATGATACTGTCAGGTAATTATCAGTACACCAATCCCACTTCGCTCACCAAATTTCGTTCTTCTATGTTAAACCGTTCCTTTGCAGGAACCGTTTTCATGTTTAGGTTTCACTCTGTTTTCTCCTATATGGATACATGTAGTTGGAACTCTAAATCAAACACGGTTTGTGCTAGCTCGTTGAAACTTGGCACAATAATGTAGTTCCAAGTTCTATCGCTATGGTTTGTGTCCTATTGAAGTAGCCCCAAGCAGAGACTGACGAGAATCACTTTCATTGAAAGGGGTTGCCAAGCTTCCAAAAAACGACGAGTTTCCTGAAATCTCAGCAAAACATTTTTAACCCAATCTTGATGATACTTGCAGGTAATGATCAGTACACCAATCCCTCTTGGCTCACCAAATTTCGTTCTTCTAGGTTAAACCGTTCCTTTGCAGTAAACGTTTTCATGTTTAGGTTTCACTCTGTTTTCTCCTATATGGATACATGTAGTTGGAACTCTAAATCAAACACGGTTTGTGCTAGCTCTTTGAAACTAGGCACAATAATGTAGTTCCAAGTTCTCTCGCTATGGTTGGTGTCCTATTGAAGTAGCCCCAAGCAGAGACTGACGAGAATCACTTTTATTGAAAGGGGTTGCCCAGATTCCCAAAAACATCGAGTTTCCTGAAATCTCAGCAAACATGTTTTAACCCAATCTTCATGATACTTGCAGGTATTGATCAGTACACCAATCCCTCTTGGCTCACCAAATTTCGTTTTTCTAGGTTACACCGTTCCTTTGCAGGAACCGTTTTCATGTTTAGGTTTCACTCTGTTTTCTCCTATATGGATACATGTAGTTGGAACTCTAAATCAAACACGGTTTGTGCTAGCTCTTTGAAACTTGGCACAATAATGTAGTTCCAAGTTCTATCGCTATGGTTTCTGTCCTATTGACGTAGCCCCAAGCAGAGACTGACGAGAATCACTTTCATTGAAAGGGGTTGCCAAGCTTCCAAAAATCTACGAGTTTCCTGAAATCTCAGCAAACATTTTTTTCACCCAATATTGTTGATACTTGCAGCTAATGATCAGTACACCAATCCCACTTGGCTCACCAAATTTCCTTCTTCCAGGTTAAACCGTTCCTTTGCAGTAACCGTTTTCATGTTTGGTTTCACTCTGTATTCCTCCTATATGGATACATGTAGGTGGAACTCTAAATCAAACACGGTTTGTGCTAGCTCTTTGAAACTTGGCTCAAAAATGTAGTTCCAAAGTTCTATCGCTATGGTTTGTGTCCCTATTGAAGTAGCCCCAATCAGAGACTGACGAGAATCACTTTCAGTGAAAGGGGTTGCCAATTCCAAAAAACGACGAGAATCCTGAAATCTCAGCAAACATTTTTTTCACCCAATCTTGATGATACTTGCAGGTAATGATCAGTACACCAATCCCACTTGGCTCACCAAATTTCGTTCTTCTAGGTTAAACCGTTCCTTTGCAGTAACCGTTTTCATGTTTAGGTTTCACTCTGTTTTCTCCTATATGGATACATGTAGTTGGAACTCTAAATCAAACACGGTTTGTGCTAGCTCTTTGAAACTTGGCACAATAATGTCGTTCCAAGTTCTATCGCTATGGTTGGTGTCCTATGGAAGTAGCCCCAAGCAGAGACTGACGAGAATCACTTTCATTGAAAGGGGTTGCCAAGCTTCCAAAAAACTACGAGTTTCCTGAAATCTCAGCAAACATTTTTTAACCCAATCTTGATGATACTTGCAGGTAATGATCAGTACACAAATCCCTCTTGGCTCACCGAATTTCGTTCTTCTAGGTTACACAGTTCCTTTGCAGTAACCGTTTTCATGTTTAGGTTTCACTCTGTATTCTCCTATATGGATACATGTAGTTGGAACTCTAAATCAAACACGGTTTGTGCTAGCTCTTTGAAACTTGGCACAATAATGTAGTTCCAAGTTCTATCGCTATGGTTTGTGTCCTATTGAAGTAGCCCCAAGCAGAGACTGACGAGAATCACTTTTATTGAAAGGGGTTGCCCAGCTTCCCAAAAACATCGAGTGTCCTGAAATCTCAGCAAACATTCTTTAACCCAATCTTCATGATACTTGCAGGTAATGATCAGTACAGCAATCCCTCTTGGCTCACCAAATTTCGTTCTTCTAGGTTACACCGTTCCTTTGCAGTAACCGTTTTCATGTTTAGGTTTTACTCTGTTTTCTCCTACATGGATACATGCAATTGGAACTCTAAATCAAACACGGTTTGTGCTAGCTCTTTGAAACTTGGCACAATAATGTAGTTCCAAGTTCTATCGCTATGGTTTGTGTCCTATTGAAGTAGCCCCAAGCAGAGACTGACGAGAATCACTTTCATTGAAAGGGGTTGCCAAGCTTCCAAAAATCTACGAGTTTCCTGAAATCTCAGCAAACATTTTTTCACCCATTCTTGATGATACCTGCAGGTAATGATCAGTACACCAATCCCACTTGGCTCACCAAATTTCGTTCTTCTAGGTTAAACCGTTCCTTAGCAGTAACCGTTTTCATGTTTAGGTTTCACTCTGTTTTCTCCTATATGGATACATGTATTTGGAACTCTAAATCAAACACGGTTTGTGCTAGCTCTTTGAAACTTGGCACAATAATGTAGTTCCAAGATCTATCGCTATGGTTGGTGTCCTATTGATAGCCCAATCAGAGACTGACGAGAATCACTTTCATTGAAAGGGGTTGCTGAGCTTCCAAAAATCTACGAGTTTCTGAAATCTCAGCAAACATTTTCTCACCCAATATTGATGATACTGTCAGGTAATTATCAGTACACCAATCCCACTTCGCTCACCAAATTTCGTTCTTCTATGTTAAACCGTTCCTTTGCAGGACCGTTTTCATGTTTAGGTTTCACTCTGTTTTCTCCTATATGGATACATGTATTTGGAACTCTAAATCAAACACGGTTTGTGCTAGCTCGTTGAACTTGGCACAATAATGTAGTTCCAAGTTCTATCGCTATGGTTTGTGTCCTATTGAAGTAGCCCCAAGCAGAGACTGACGAGAATCACTTTCATTGAAAGGGGTTGCCAAGCTTCCAAAAAACGACGAGTTTCCTGAAATCTCAGCAAACATTTTTTAACCCAATCTTGATGATACTTGCAGGTAATGATCAGTACACCAATCCTCTTGGCTCACCAAATTTCGTTCTTCTAGGTTAAACCGTTCCTTTGCAGTAACCGTTTTCATGTTTAGGTTTCACTCTGTTTTCTCCTATATGGATACATGTAGTTGGAACTCTAAATCAAACACGGTTTGTGCTAGCTCTTTGAAACTAGGCACAATAATGTAGTTCCAAGTTCTATCGCTATGGTTTGTGTCCTATTGAAGTAGCCCCAAGCAGAGACTGACGAGAATCACTTTTATTGAAAGGGGTTGCCCAGATTCCCAAAAACATCGAGTTTCCTGAAATCTCAGCAAACATGTTTTAACCCAATCTTCATGATACTTGCAGGTAATGATCAGTACACCAATCCCTCTTGGCTCACCAAATTTCGTTTTTCTAGGTTACACCGTTCCTTTGCAGGAACCGTTTTCATGTTTAGGTTTCACTCTGTTTTCTCCTATATGGATACATGTAGTTGGAACTCTAAATCAAACACGGTTTGTGCTAGCTCTTGAAACTTGGCACAATAATGTAGTTCCAAGTTCTATCGCTATGGTTTGTGTCCTATTGAAGTAGCCCCAAGCAGAGACTGACCAGAATCACTTTCATACTTTCATTGAAAGGGGTTGCCAAGCTTCCAAAAATCTACGAGTTTCCTGAAATCTCAGCAAACATTTTTTAACCCAATCTTGATGATACTTGCAGGTAATGATCAGTACACCAATCCCTCTTGGCTCAACAAATTTCGTTCTTCTAGGTGACACAGTTCCTTTGCAGTAACCGATTACATGTTTAGGTTTTACTCTGTTTTCTCCTACATGGATATATGCAATTGGAACTCTAAATCAAACACGGTTTGTGCTAGCTCTTCGAAACTTGGCACAATAATGTAGTTGAAAGTTCTATCGCTATGGTTTGTGTCCTATTGAAGTAGCCCCAAGCAGAGACTGTCGAGAATCACTTTCATTGAAAGGGGTTGCCAAGCTTCCAAAAATCTACGAGTTTCCTGAAATCTCAGCAAACATTTTTTCACCCAATCTTGATGATACTTGCAGGTAATGATCAGTACACCAATCCCACTTGGCTCACCAAATTTCCTTCTTCTAGGTTAAACCGATCCTTTGCAGTAACCGTTTTCTGTTTAGGTTTCACTCTGTTTTCTCCTATATGGATACATGTAGTTGGAACTCTAAATCAAACACATTTTGTGCTAGCTCTTTGAAACTTGGCACAATAATGTAGTTCCAAGTTCAATCGCTATGGTTGGTGTCCTATTGACGTAGCCCCAAGCAGAGACTGACGAGAATCACTTTCATTGAAAGGGGTTGCCAAGCTTCCAAAAATCTACGAGTTTCCTGAAATATCAGCAAACTTTTTTTCACCCAATATTGATGATACTTGCAGCTAATGATCAGTACACCAATCCCACTTGGCTCACCAAATTTCCTTCTTCCAGGTTAAACCGTTCCTTTGCAGTAACCGTTTTCATGTTTAGGTTTCACTCTGTATTCTCCTATATGGATACATGTAGGTGGAACTCTAAATCAAACACGGTTTGTGCTAGCTCTTTGAAACTTGGCTCAAAAATGTAGTTCCAAGTTCTATCGCTATGGTTTGTGTCCTATTGAAGTAGCCCCAATCAGAGACTGACGAGAATCACTTTCAGTGAAAGGGGTTGCCAAGCTTCCAAAAAACGACGAGAATCCTGAAATCTCAGCAAACATTTTTTTCACCCAATCTTGATGATACTTGCAGGTAATGATCAGTACACCAATCCCACTTGGCTCACCAAATTTCGTTCTTCTAGGTTAAACCGTTCCTTTGCAGTAACCGTTTTCATGTTTAGGTTTCACTCTGTTTTCTCCTATATGGATACATGTAGTTGGAACTCTAAATCAAACACGGTTTGTGCTAGCTCTTTGAAACTTGGCACAATAATGTCGTTCCAAGTTCTATCGCTATGGTTGGTGTCCTATGGAAGTAGCCCCAAGCAGAGACTGACGAGAATCACTTTCATTGAAAGGGGTTGCCAAGCTTCCAAAAAACTACGAGTTTCCTGAAATCTCAGCAAACATTTTTTAACCCAATCTTGATGATACTTGCAGGTAATGATCAGTACACAAATCCCTCTTGGCTCACCGAATTTCGTTCTTCTAGGTTACACAGTTCCTTTGCAGTAACCGTTTTCATGTTTAGGTTTCACTCTGTATTCTCCTATATGGATACATGTAGTTGGAACTCTAAATCAAACACGGTTTGTGCTAGCTCTTTGAAACTTGGCACAATAATGTAGTTCCAAATTCTATCGCTATGGTTTGTGTCCTATTGAAGTAGCCCCAAGCAGAGACTGACAAGAATCACTTTTATTGAAAGGGGTTGCCCAGCTTCCCAAAAACATCGAGTTTCCTGAAATCTCAGCAAACATTCTTTAACCCAATCTTCATGATTCTTGCAGGTAACGATCAGTACAGCAATCCCTCTTGGCTCACCAAATTTCGTTCTTCTAGGTTACACCGTTCCTTTGCAGTAACCGTTTTCATGTTTAGGTTTTACTCTGTTTTCTCCTACATGGATACATGCAATTGGAACTCTAAATCAAACACGGTTTGTGCTAGCTCTTTGAAACTTGGCACATTAATGTAGTTCCAAGTTCTATCGCTATGGTTTGTGTCCTATTGAAGTAGCCCCAAGCAGAGACTGACGAGAATCACTTTCATTGAAAGGGGTTGCCAAGCTTCCAAAAATCTACGAGTTTCCTGAAATCTCAGCAAACATTTTTTCACCCATTCTTGATGATACTTGCAGGTAATGATCAGTACACCAATCCCACTTGGCTCACCAAATTTCGTTCTTCTAGGTTAAACCGTTCCTTAGCAGTAACCGTTTTCATGTTTAGGTTTCACTCTGTATTCTCCTATATGGATACATGTAGTTGGAACTCTAAATCAAACACGGTTTGTGCTAGCTCTTTGAAACTTGGCACAATAATGTAGTTCCAAGTTCTATCGCTATGGTTTGTGTCCTATTGAAGTAGCCCCAAGCAGAGACTGACGAGAATCACTTTTATTGAAAGGGGTTGCCCAGCTTCCCAAAAACATCGAGTGTCCTGAAATCTCAGCAAACATTCTTTAACCCAATCTTCATGATACTTGCAGGTAATGATCAGTACAGCAATCCCTCTTGGCTCACCAAATTTCGTTCTTCTAGGTTACACCGTTCCTTTGCAGTAACCGTTTTCATGTTTAGGTTTTACTCTGTTTTCTCCTACATGGATACATGTAGTTGGAACTCTAAATCAAACACGGTTTGTGCTAGCTCATTGAAACTTGGCACAATAATGTAGTTAAAAGTTCTATCACTATGCTTTTTGTCCTATTGTGTAGCCCCAAGCAGAGACTGACGAGAATCACTTTTATTGAAAGGGGTTGCCCAGCTTCCAAAAAACTACGTGTTTCCTGAAATCTCAGCAAACATGTTTTAACCCAATCTTGATGATACTTGCAGGTAACGATCAGTACACCAATCCCACTTGGCTCAGCATATTTCGTTCTTCTAGTTTGCACAGTTCCTTTGCAGTAACCGTTTTCATGTTTAGGTTTTACTCTGTTTTCCCCTACATGGATACATGCAATTGGAACTCTAAATCAAACACAGTTTGTGCTAGCTCTTCGAAACTTGGCACAATAATGTAGTTCCAAGTTCTATCGCTATGGTTTGTGTCCTATTGACGTAGCCCCAAGCAGAGACTGACGAGAATCACTTTCATTGAAAGGGGTTGCCAAGCTTCCAAAAATCTACGAGTTTCCTGAAATCTCAGCAAACATTTTTTCACCCAATATTGATGATACTTGCAGCTAATGATCAGTACACCAATCCCACTTGGCTCACCAAATTTCCTTCTTCCAGGTTAAACCGTTCCTTTGCAGTAACCGTTTTCATGTTTAGGTTTCACTCTGTATTCTCCTATATGGATACATGTAGGTGGAACTCTAAATCAAACACGGTTTGTGCTAGCTCTTTGAAACTTGGCTCAAAAATGTAGTTCCAAGTTCTATCGCTATGGTTTGTGTAAGTAGCCCCAAATCAGAGACTGACGAGAATCACTTTCAGTGAAAGGGGTTGCCAAGCTTCCAAAAAACGACGAGAATCCTGAAATCTCAGGCAAACATTTTTTTCACCCAATCTTGATGATACTTGCAGGTAATGATCAGTACACGAATCCCCACTTGGCTCACCAAATTTCGTTCTTCTAGGTTAAACCTGTTCCTTTGCAGTAATCGTTTTCATGTTTAGGTTTCACTCTGTTTCTCCTATATGGATACATGTAGTTGGAACTCTAAATGAAACACGGTTTGTGCTAGCTCTTTGAAAACTTGGCACAATAATGTCGTTCCAAGTTCTATCGCTATGGTTGGTGTCCTATGGAAGTAGCCCCAAGCAGAGACTGACGAGAATCACTTTCATTGAAAGGGGTTGCCAAGCTTCCAAAAAAACTACGAGTTTCCTGAAATCTC
Source organism: Urocitellus parryii (assembly GCF_045843805.1). Taxonomy (NCBI): domain Eukaryota; kingdom Metazoa; phylum Chordata; class Mammalia; order Rodentia; family Sciuridae; genus Urocitellus; species Urocitellus parryii. The sequence goes on from NW_027553039.1 coordinate 40,835, forward strand.
AGCAAACATTTTTTAACCCAATCTTGATGATACCTTGCAGGTAATGATCAGTACACAAATCCCTCTTGGCTCACCGAATTTCGTTCTTCTAGGTTACACAGTTCCTTTGCAGTAACCGTTTTCATGTTTAGGTTTTCACTCTGTATTCTCCTATATGGATACATGTAGTTGGAACTCTAAATCAAACACGGTTTGTGCTAGCTCTTTGAAACTTGGGCACAATAATGTAGTTCCAAGTTCTATCGCTATGGTTTGTGTCCTATTGAAGTAGCCCCAAGGCAGAGACTGACGAGAATCACTTTTATTGAAAGGGGTTGCCCAGCTTCCCCAAAACATCGAGTGTCCTGAAATCTCAGCAAACATTCTTTAACCCAATCTTCATGATACTTGCAGGTAATGATCAGTACAGCAATCCCTCTTGGCTCACCAAATTTCGTTCTTCTAGGTTACACCGTTCCTTTGCAGTAACCGGTTTTCATGTTTAGGTTTTACTCTGTTTTCTCCTACATGGATACATGCAATTGGAACTCTAAATCAAACACGTTTGTGCTAGCTCTTTGAAAATGGCACAAATAATGTAGTTCCAAGTTCTATCGCTATGGTTTGTGTCCTATTGAAGTAGCCCCAAGCAGAGACTGACGAGAATCACTTTCATTGAAAAGGGGTTGCCAAGCTTCCAAAAATCTACGAGTTTCCTGAAATCTCAGCAAACAATTTTTTCACCCATTCTTGATGATACTTGCAGGTAATGATCAGTACACCAATCCACTTGGCTCACCAAATTTCGTTCTTCTAGGTTAAACCGTTCCTTAGCAGTAACCGTTTTCATGTTTAGGTTTCACTCTGTTTTTCTCCTATATGGATACATGTATTTGGAACTCTAAATCAAACACGGTTTGTGCTAGCTCTTTGAAACTTGGCACAATAATGTAGTTCCAAGATCTATCGCTATGGTTGGTGTCCTATTGAAGTAGCCCCAATCAGAGACTGACGAGAATCACTTTCATTGAAAGGGGTTGCTGAGCTTCCAAAAATCTACGAGTTTCCTGAAATCTCAGCAAACATTTTCTCACCCAATATTGATGATACTGTCAGGTAATTATCAGTACACCAATCCCACTTCGCTCACCAAATTTCGATCTTCTATGTTAAACCGTTCCTTTGCAGGAACCGTTTTCATGTTTAGGTTTCACTCTGTTTTCTCCTATATGGATACATGTATTTGGAACTCTAAATCAAACACGGTTTGTGCTAGCTCGTTGAAACTTGGCACAATAATGTAGTTCCAAGTTCTATCGCTATGGTTTGTGTCCTATTGAAGTAGCCCCAAGCAGAGACTGACGAGAATCACTTTCATTGAAAGGGGTTGCCAAGCTTCCAAAAAACGACGAGTTTCCTGAAATCTCAGCAAACATTTTTTAACCCAATCTTGATGATACTTGCAGGTAATGATCAGTACACCAATCCCTCTTGGCTCACCATATTTCGTTCTTCTAGGTTAAACCGTTCCTTTGCAGTAACCGTTTTCATGTTTAGGTTTCACTCTGTTTTCTCCTATATGGATACATGTAGTTGGAACTCTAAATCAAAACACGGTTTGTGCTAGCTCTTTGAACTAGGCACAATAATGTAGTTCCAAGTTCTATCGCTATGGTTTGTGTCCTATTGAAGTAGCCCCAAGCAGAGACTGACGAGAATCACTTTTATTGAAAAGGGGTTGCCCAGATTCCCAAAAACATCGAGTTTCCTGAAATCTCAGCAAACATGTTTTAACCCAATCTTCATGATACTTGCAGGTAATGATCAGTACACCAAACCCTCTTGGCTCACCAAATTTCGTTTTTCTAGGTTACACCGTTCCTTTGCAGGAACCGTTTTCATGTTTAGGTTTCACTCTGTTTTCTCCTATATGGATACATGTAGTTGGAACTCTAAATCAAACACGGTTTGTGCTAGCTCTTTGAAACTTGGCACAATAATGTAGTTCCAAGTTCCATCGCTATGGTTTGTGTCCTATTGAAGTAGCCCCAAGCAGAGACTGACCAGAAATCACTTTCATTGAAAGGGTTGCCAAGCTTCCAAAAATCTACGAGTTTCCTGAAATCTCAGCAAACATTTTTTAAACCCAATCTTGATGATACTTGCAGGTAATGATCAGTACACCAATCCCTCTTGGCTCAACAAATTTCGTTCTTCTAGGTGACACAGTTCCTTTGCAGTAACCGATTACATGTTTAGGTTTTACTCTGTTTTCTCCTACATGGTATATATGCAATTGGAACTCTAAATCAAACACGGTTTGTGCTAGCTCTTCGAAACTTGGCACAATAATGTAGTTGAAAGTTCTATCGCTATGGTTTGTGTCCTATTGAAGTAGCCCCAAGCAGAGACTGTCGAGAATCACTTTCATTGAAAGGGGTTGCCAAGCTTCCAAAAAATCTACGAGTTTCCTGAAATCTCAGCAAACATTTTTTCACCCAATCTTGATGATACTTGCAGGTAATGATCAGTACACCAATCCCACTTGGCTCACCAAATTTCCTTCTTCTAGGTTAACCGATCCTTTGCAGTAACCGTTTTCTGTTTAGGTTTCACTCTGTTTTCTCCTATATGGATACATGTAGTTGGAACTCTAAATCAAACACATTTTTGTGCTAGCTCTTTGAAACTTGGCACAATAATGTAAGTTCCAAGTTCAATCGCTATGGTTGGTGTCCTATTGAAGTAGCCCAAAGCAGAGACTGACGAGAATTACTTTCATTGAAAGGGGTTGCCAAGCTTCCCAAAATCTACGAGTTTCCGGACATCTCAGCAAACTGTTTTTCATCCAATCTTGATGATACCTTGCAGGTAGTGATCAGTATACCAATCCCACTTGGCACACCAAATTTCCTTCTTCTAGGTTAAACCGTTCTTTGCAGTAACCGTTTTCATGTTTAGGTTTCACTCTGTATTCTCCTATATGGATACATGTAGTTGGAACTCTAAATCAAACACGGTTTGTGCTAGCTCATTGAAACTTGGCACAATAATGTAGTTAAAAAGTTTCTATCGCTATGCTTTGTGTCCTATTGAAGTAGCCCCAAGCAGAGACTGACGAGAATCACTTTTATTGAAAGGGGTTGCCCAGCTTCCAAAAAACTACGTGTTTCCTGAAATCTCAGCAAACATTTTTTCACCCAATCTTGATGATACTTCCAGGTAACGATCAGTACACCAATCCCACTTGGCTCAGCATATTTCGTTCTTCTAGTTTGCACAGTTCCTTTGCAGTAACCGTTTTCATGTTTAGGTTTTACTCTGTTTTCCCCTACATGGATACATGCAATTTGGAACTCTAAATCAAACACGGTTTGTGCTAGCTCTTCGAAACTTGGCACAATAATGTAGTTCCAAGTTCTATCGCTATGGTTTGTGTCCTATTGACGTAGCCCCAAGCAGAGACTGACGAGAATCACTTTCATTGAAAGGGGTTGCCAAGCTTCCAAAAATCTACGAGTTTTCCTGAAATCTCAGCAAACATTTTTCACCCAATATTGATGATACTTGCAGCTAATGATCAGTACACCAATCCCACTTGGCTCACCAAATTTCCTTCTTCCAGGTTAAACCGTTCCTTTGCAGTAACCGTTTTCATGTTTAGGTTTCACTCTGTATTCTCCTATATGGATACATGTAGGTGGAACTCTAAATCAAACACGGTTTGTGCTAGCTCTTTGAAACTTGGCTCAAAAATGTAGTTCCAAGTTCTATCACTATGGTTTGTGTCCTATTGAAGTAGCCCCAATCAGAGACTGACGAGAATCACTTTCAGTGAAAGGGGTTGCCAAGCTTCCAAAAAACGACGAGAATCCTGAAATCTCAGCAAACATTTTTTTTCACCCAATCTTGATGATACTTGCAGGTAATGATCAGTACACCAATCCCACTTGGCTCACCAAATTTCGTTCTTCTAGGTTAAACCGTTCCTTTGCAGTAACCGTTTTTCATGTTTAGGTTTCACTCTGTTTTCTCCTATATGGATACATGTAGTTGGAACTCTAAATCAAACACGGTTTGTGCTAGCTCTTTGAAACGTGGCACAATAATATAGTTCCAAGTTCTATCGCTATGGTTGGTGTCCTATGGAAGTAGCCCCCAAGCAGAGACTGACGAGAATCACTTTTATTGAAAGGGGTTGCCCAGCTTCCCAAAAACATCGAGTGTCCTGAAATCTCAGCAAACATTCTTTAACCCAATCTTCATGATACTTGCAGGTAATGATCAGTACAGCAATCCCTCTTGGCTCACCAAATTTCGTTCTTCTAGGTTACACCGTTCCTTTGCAGTAACCGTTTTCATGTTTAGGTTTACTCTGTTTTCTCCTACATGGATACATGCAATTGGAACTCTAAAATCAAACACGGTTTGTGCTAGCTCTTTGAAACTTGGCACAATAAAGTAGTTCCAAGTTCTATCGCTATGGTTTTTGTCCTATTGAAGTAGCCCCAAGCAGAGACTGACGAGAATCACTTTCATTGAAAGGGGTTTGCCAAGCTTCCAAAAATCTACGAGTTTCCTGAAATCTCAGCAAACATTTTTTCACCCATTCTTGATGATACTTGCAGGTAATGATCAGTACACCAATCCCACTTGGCTCACCAAATTTCGTTCTTCTAGGTTAAAACCGTTCCTTAGCAGTAACCGTTTTCATGTTTAGGTTTCACTCTGTTTTCTCCTATAAGGATACATGTATTTGGAACTCTAAATCAAAACACGGTTTTGTGCTAGCTCTTTGAAAACTTGGCACAATAATGTAGTTCCAAGATCTATCGCTATGGTTGGTGTCCTATTGAAGTAGCCCCAATCAGAGACTGACGAGAATCACTTTCATTGAAAGGGGTTGCTGAGCTTCCAAAAATCTACGAGTTTCCTTGAAATCTCAGCAAACATTTTCTCACCCAATCTTGATGATACTTGCAGGTAATGATCAGTACACCAATCCCACTTGGCTCACCAAATTTCGTTCTTCTAGCTGAAACCATTACTTTGCAGTAACCCTTTTCATGTTTAGGTTTCACTCTGTTTTCTCCTATATGGATACATGTAGTTGGAACTCTAAATCAAACACCGTTTGTGCTAGCTCTTTGAAACTTGGCACAATAATATAGTTCCAAGTTCTATCACTATGATTTGTGTCCTATTGAAGTAGCCCCAAGCAGACACTGACGAGAATCACTTTCATTGAAAGGGGTTGCCAAGCTTCTAAAAAACTAAGAGTTTCTTGAAATCTCAGCAAACATTTTTTCACCCAATCTTTTGATACTGGCAGGTAATGATCAGTACACCAATCCACATGGGTCACCAAATTTGGTTCTTCTAGGTTAAACCGTTCCTTTGCAGTAACCGTTTTCATGTTTAGGTTTCACTCTGTTTTCTCCTATATGGATACATGTAGTTGGAACTCTAAATCAAACACCGTTTGTGCTAGCTCTTTGAAAACTTGGCACAATAATGTAGTTCCAAGTTCTATCGCTATGGTTTGTGTCCTATTGAAGTAGCCCCAAGCAGAGACTGACGAGAATCACATTCATTGAAGGGGTTGCCAAGCTTCCAGAAAAATACGAGTTTCCTGAAATCTCAGCAAACATTTTTTCACCCAATCTTGATGATACTGGAAGGTAATGATCAGTACACCAATCCCAGTTGGCTCACCAAATTTCGGTCTTCTAGGTTAAACCGTTCCTTTTCAGTAACCGTTTTCAGGTTCAGGTTTCACTCTGTTTTCTCCTATATGGATACATGTAGTTGGAACTCAAATCAAAACCGGTTTGTGCCAGCTCTATGAAACTTGGCAAAATAATGAAGTTCAAAGTTCTATCGCTATGGTTTGTGTCCTATTGAAGTAGCCCCAAGCACAGACTGACGAGAATCACTTTCATTGAAAGGGGTTGCCAAGCTTCCAAAAAACTACAAGTTTCCTGAAATCTCAGCACATATTTTTTTCACCCAATCTTGATGATACTTGCAGGTAATGATCAGTACACCAATCCCACTTGGCTCACCAAATTTCGTTCTTCTAGCTGAAACCATTACTTTGCAGTAACCCTTTTCATGTTTAGGTTTCACTCTGTTTTCTCCTATATGGATACATGTAGTTGGAACTCTAAATCAAACACAGTTTGTGCTAGCTCTTTGAAACTTGGCAGAATAATGTAGTTCCAAGTTCTATCGCTATGGGTTTGTGTCCTATTGAAGTAGCCCCAAGCAGAGACTGACGAGAATCACTTTCATTGAAAGGGGTTGCCAGCTTCCAAAAAACTACGAGTTTCCTGAAATCTACAGCAAACATTTTTTCACCCAATCTTGATGATACTTGCAGGTTATGATTCAGTACACCAATCCCACTTGGCTCACCAAATTTCGTTTCTTCTTGGTTAAACCATTCCTTTGCAGTAACTGTTTTCATGTTTGGTTTTCACTCTGTTTTCTTCTAAATGGATACATATAGTTGGAACTCTAAATCAAACATGGTTTGTGATAGCTCTTTGAAACTTGGCACAATAATGTAGTTCCAAGTTCTATCGCTAACGTTGTGTCCTATTGAAGTACCCCAAGCAGAGACTGACGAGAAACACTTTCATTGAAAGGGGTTGCAAAGCTTCCAAAAACTACGAGTTTCCTGAAATCTCAGCACATATTTCTTTCACCCAATCTTGATGATACTTGCAGGTAAAGATCAGTACACCAAACCCACTTGGCTCACCAAATTTTTTTCTTGTAGCTTAAACCATTACTTTGCAGTAACCGTTTTCATGTTTAGGTTTCACTCTGTTTTCTCCTATATGGATACCTGTAGTTGGAACGCTAAAACAAACACGGTTCTGTGCTAGCTCTTTGAAACTTGGCTCAATAATGTATTTCCAAGTTCTATCGCTACGGTTTGTGTCCTATTGAAGTAGCCCCAAGCAGAGACTGACGAGAATCACTTTCATTGAAAGGGGTTGCCAAGCTTCCAAAAAACTACGTGTTTCCTGAAATCTCAGCAAACATTTTTTCACCCAATCTTGATGATACTTGCAGGTAATGATCAGTACACCAATCACCACTTGGTCTCACCAAATTTCGTTCTTCTAGCTTGAACCGTTTCCTTTGCAGTAACCGTTTTCATGTTTAGGTTTAACTCTGTTTTTT